>NW_016820473.1:47153-68409 GCF_001698545.2 Rhinopithecus bieti | reverse complement strand
AAAAAAAAAAAAAAAAAAAAAAAACTTATCTTGACCTGAGATAAGACTCCAGGACTCCAGAGGACTAAAAGTTTAAAAGCTAAGATATTTTTTGTTTGTTTGTTTGGTCATTGCCATTGCTTGTTCAACCTTAACCTTAAAAGAAAACTTTCTGACCAACTCTCTTATGCTAGTTCATATATCTCCTCAAAGGAGATCTCTCTCTCTCTCTCTCTCTCTCTCTCTCTCTCTCTCTCTCTCTCTCCTCCATATACACACAAACACATTAGTTAGGAACATGTTTTGGACCAAAATCTTCAGCTGACAATGTGCTAGTGTCATTCCAGTTAAGATATGTGTTTGTTTAAAAGAAATGACTAATTTCTCTTTGTCTTTGTCTTTCATCAACAAAAGAAGAACCCTGGGAATGTACACACATTAAATATTTAATAGGACTTACTGTTAACATCTTTAAAGAGAGCATATGAATCTGCCTTTCCTGTTCTCAGTAATGAGAAGTCAGGGATTTGCATATACTGTTATACCTTCCAACATTTACTTCCTTGCTATTACTATCTGCTCTGGACCATCACTACTGCCCTTATTGTACAGATAACTTTTATGCATGTTAGCCACCAAGAGAAACTTAGATCTCCTGGTCATAACTCATTCATTATTTTTCAATACTGAGTCAAAATCACTACTTGTTTATTAAGGCTCATCACTTTTCCTTTATTCGAGGACTTTCCTTTACCAAATATCCTCATGATCTAATTAATCACCAATTTTTCCTTTTTACTAAATCTTTGCTACTAGCTATCGAACTTGAACACATTTATCCCTTCAGTTACTTCCCAGTTACCTGTTCCCCTTTATATCAAATCTCTCCTACAAAGCTGTCTCTAGTTCTTTTTCATACATTTTACTTGGTTCCCACCTTTTCATTAAATGCAGTCTTTTTAGTTACCAGTGATCTTCATGTTGCTAAATTCAATAGTCAATCCTCATCATGTCAAATCACATGTGTCTTTTAATATGATTTCTTAAAATTGCTATTTCTTCTTGTTGAACCACATTCTTGATTGACTAATAGAAACACGGACTTTCTCAGTATTCCTTCCATCTCCCCGTCTACCAGACTCTCTTTGTAAAGTGTTCTCCATCTTTCTGGAGGGAGTGACAAAGGAATCAATTTAGTTACAATCCTTGTTCCTCTCTTTTTCTCTTTCTATATTCAAACTCTTGGTGATCTTACTCTCACAGATTGAAATTTTTATTTTCACCTACCCCAGATGACTTATCCCCTTGTTTCTTCCCTTGCTTTATTTCCTAGTATTCTCTTCCTTGTCCTGTTTCTCTCTACTAGCTTTTACGCTTGTAGTGGAGGTTTGTTAGGAATACTCCTAACTTTGGAACTTGACATTTGTGATTTCTTCTGCCTAGAATGTCTCTCCAACAGAGATCTTAATGGTTTTGTCCCTCACCTGCCTCAAACGCTTATTCAAATATTACTCTCCCAGTAAGATGTGTTCTAGCTAATCTATTTACTTAGAAGTTAGAAAGTGGCTCCTCACTTTCACCTTTGCATTTAACAGTATACCTGTCCTGGTTTATTTTTCTTCATAACATTTAAAACCTAATTCATGATGCATTTTACTTACTTATTTTTAATTTCTATGTCCATGCAATAGAATGCAAATGGTACAAGACAAGGGATTCTTTTCTTTTTCTTTTGTTCATTGATGCATCTTCAGTGCTTAGAAAAATACATGGTAAATCGTGGGTATAAATACTTGCTAGGTAAAACAATGAATAAATGGAAACTTTCTGTCACTTTGCTTCTGTCAACTAATGAGTGGAACACTTCTGTCAACAAGAATGGGTTTCAATAAGAAAAAATGGCGATTTTGAGAAATGCTACTAAAAGAACCATGTGATTTGATAATGAAGATTGGCCATTGAATTTGGCAATGTGAAGATAACTGTTAACTTTGAAAATGTGCATTTAGTGAAAAGATGGGAACAAAATAAAATGTGTGAGGCAGAACCCAAGGCAGCCAAAAATATTAATTTTCCTTTAGCATTCAGTATATTTGTCACTTTTTCCAGCAAGTCTTACTTAACTTTGCATGACCAGGTTTCATTGTGATGTGCTTTTCTTTTTAAAAACAATTTTTTTTTATTATACTTTAAGTACTGGGGTACATGTGTGGAATGTGCAGGCTTGTTACATAGGTATATATGTGCCATGGTGGTTTGCTGCACCCATCAACCCATCATCTACATTATGTATTTCTTCTAATGTCATTCCTTCCCCCACCCCCCACCCCGTGACAGGCCCCAGGGTGTGACATTCCCCTCCCTGTGTCCATGTGTTCTCATTGTCCAACTCCCACTTATGAGTGAGAACATGCAGTGTTTGGTTTTCTGTTCCTGTGTTAGTTTGCTGAGAATGATGGTTTCCAGCTTCATACATGTTCCTGCAAAGGACATGAACTCATCCTTTTTTATGGCTGCATAGTATTCCATGGTGTATATGTGTCACATTTTCTTTATCCAGTCTATCATTGATGAGCATTTGGATTGGTTCCTCTTATAATGAGAATTATGCTACATGCATTTTTACTGCTTTTCTAATTGCCTTTCTCCATCCGTGAACCTGAATTATAGACTGAGAGAGAGTAGGAATTTAGTCTTATTTGTTGATCATATTATAGTAAGTATTTAGAACAGTTCATGTGAAAATTAGATACTACAGTCAGCAGACTTTTAATATATGCCTTGAAATTGGCTGGAAAGGTGTACAAAAATATTTTCAAAAGTGATTGAAATATTTTAATCTATATAACTTCTTGAGAAATATTCCTCTTGTAAAAACTGCCACTAGAAAAGAAAAGATTTGTTATGTCAATTATATTCTCAGACATTTCAAGAAGTATTAGGGAAGCCAGATCTCATGCCTTACAGCACAGCAGGAAGAACCACTGCCTCCATTGGTTTGGAGGTGGAGAGTTGAATGTGTGCAACAGAGCTGCTGTGGATCTTGCCGTGGAGGCATATGTAAGATGTGCTGAAGCCTTGCCTTTACCACAAGGGACTCTGAGCCAACTGCCTGAGTAAAAGATAAGGATGTAATACTGGTGGTGTATATATCATAAGTCCAATTTCAATGGTCAGTTTGGAAATGTGATTTGTTTCAATCTTAACATTAAAATTATGTCTTATGTCTGTTACTGGATCCAAGTTATCACACAAAGAAAAATGCAAACTGAAAGTGCCTTAATTTTTTGAAAGAAATCACTATGAAAAAATTAAATTTCAAAATGCCCACTTAGAGATTCTTATATTTTTTTGCCTCAGCAGAGAGTTTGATCATATTAAAACATAAATTATGTTTTAATTTAATTATTAAACACATTCAAAATAAACATAGAAAACATAGAAAATATAAGTAGAAAAGTTAAATTAATAAAAGCTAATGATACTGATACTTACTATTGACAGTATTTGAATATATTCTCTTTCTGTTTTTCTATTTTATACAACATTAGGATAGTGCTACCTAAGTAGTATTGTAACATTTTTCCTCAAAATACTATATTGTAGATATTTTCTCAAATCTCAAAATTTTTTTTGTAACATAATTTTGGTTTGAATATATCATGCCATAACTTAATATTTTCTATTTTTTGACATTCATATTGCTTTAACATTTTACTATTGTATATAAAATGCTTTGATAAATGTATTCTTGCATGAATCTTTGTATACATCCTTAGATTTGTGATATGGAGAATATTAGATATGTAACTTTTGGGTCAAAGAACTTGAATATACTTAAAGATCTTGACTTAAAATGTCAAATTGCTATCCAGAGAGATTGTGCCAACATTCTTACTGGTACCTTGGGTGAGGTAAAAATGCCTTGACTTTTAAAAATCTCTTATTGTTGCTATTTTAAGTTTTACTTTTATCTAGTATTTATGAGGTTGTCATTTTCTAAGTGGCTAGTTTAAGCACACTTTGTAAATTGATGAGTCATTTATATTACTATTTGGTGAAGTACCTGTTTTTGCCCAATTTTCCCTGTGGCTTCATTCATCTCTTTTCTATTTACAATTTTACATCAAGGATCCTATTCTTTACATTTATGTTGTGATCATTTTTCTGTTTGTTATTCCTCTTTCAGTTCTATTTACGGTCTCTTTTGAAGTAGTGCTTCGCTTTTTAAAAAATGAATTTGTTACTCACTCTTGTATGGTTTCTTTCTGCTGATATAATACTTAGAATTTGTTTACCACCTCTGTTAGATTTATATGAAGCTTCTTATGTGTTACTGTTCGTTACAACATGTTGACTCCCCTAATCCTCACAAAATATCTGTATGAAGCTCCTATTTTTGTTGATGATGTTTTACAGATGACTAAACCTAGAAACAGAAATAGTAAATGATTTCACCAAAGTCACAATAGTATGTAAATTGCAGAGCACAATTTCAATACGGCAGTCCAACTCCATATTCCATGTACTTAACCAGTATGATGAACTGCTTGCATTTTCTCCTGTTTACTACAAGATTTTATTTCTTAATTTTTAATTGTTCTACTCTTTTTGATTAATGATATATGTCATGAGTAGATTATTTAAGTTTTTTTTAATTTGGAAGACTTATGGTACCAAGACTATTTTTGAATAATTTACTTTTGCACCTTGATAACAAATGTTTCTCTGAGCACATACTGAATCTGTATGTAGTATAAATTTTGTTCCTTGAATTTCTATTTTGTTTTCTCTTTTACTATTAAAAAATCACCAAAACTATTGTATTTTAAATGTTTTCATTTTAAAATTAATATTTCACTTTCTATTACTTTCTTAATTAAAACCTTCAGTTATTCTTGAGTTTTATGGGGTTTTTAAGTTATTACTACCCTTAGAAATATTTGTCAAGATGTAAAACAATTTCCACTAAATTTACTTGAAATAGATTCACTGAAGGACAATTCACACTTTATTATATTGTTTTCCCAATTCCGAATGTGGTGCAAGCCCCCCAATTATTCAATATTAATTTTTTATACTTATCTAATATATTATACCTTTTATATAGAGTTCCTGCATGTATGTATATGTGTATATGTATATATATACCTATACTCACATACAAAATTGTGTATGTATGTAAATAAAATAAATTTATAGGAGTGTTTGTGTATGGTGTGAATATATATGTTAATTATTTATTATAACTATTCTGCAATTGTCCAAACTAATGACTCTGTTATTCACTTTAATTTAGATTTCCACACTTGACTATGATAATTGATTTGTGTGGCTATTTTCTCCAAAACTGGGAAATATTAGGACAGAATTAATACACCATATTTTGTAACCCCTCACTGCATAGAGACACAGTAAATATTTCTTACATGAATGAATGCTTTCCTCCCTCCTATTTAAAGTAGAAATATTTTAGCCCCTGTTTTATTCACATATATTTTACCATCACTTATAAATCACTAGAAGTAGTATATTTCATTGGAGCCTGCAATGCATTTCTACAAATTATTTGTTTGACTCAGAATAAGACAATTTGAACTGAAGGATTACCTTTAAAATATTAAATACTGCCATTTTTAAAGCAATTTGAGGAAGGTTTTAAGTGTGGTCAGAAGTAGACGTTGCCTGTACACAGAAGATTTTATTTCTTGACCCTTGATTGTTGCTCTCATGAATTTGAAAAAATTAAAACAGCAGGAGTTTTCATTTAATAGATCCAAGGTTTCTTTAGAGATGCTTATTTTTGTAGCAGCATGCAAACCTTCTAAAGTTCAGTAATTCACATCAAATATGATATCAGGAAAACACAGTCTTAAATAGCTATGGGGAAAATGTTTTGAAATTACTCTTAATATTGCTATTTTCCACTTATGAAGGTAAACAAAACTGAGCATATTATCATAACTACACATATAAATCTAAAATGCATATCGTAATGTGTATATACCTATATACATATTATGTGCTGTATATAAATATGTGTTAAATAAAAGTATTTTTCATTCGAAAGCAAAAAACTCTTTAATTCTCTGGTGTGTCTTTGCAGTAGGTTAGCATTTTATATCAGCATCGCTTTGGGAGCTCAACTGAATTTCCTTTGAAATTCATGTGTGTCAAACAACCTGAAGAGTATCACAAATGTGAGAAAGATTTGTGGTCATAGAGAACTTTCATGGCACATTAAATATGTGCATGTGGGTAGGAGAGAGAGAAAAGAGAAAGAGTGTGTGTTTTTGTTTATGTGCATATCTTTGCATTGACTTACTGTATGCTATTTTATTTTTTAATCCTACAGAGTCTGATCTTTTGTCAGTCGTGTTTTCTTTGTGTGACCTTTTAAAATTTTAATTTTTTAATATTTAATTTCATGGGTACATGTGCAGGTTTGTTGTATTCATAAATAGCATACCACAGGGATCTGATGTGCAGATGATTTCATCGTGCAGGTAATAAGCATAGTATTCAATAGGTAGTTTTTTGAGCCTCATCTTCCTTGTGCCCTCTACCTTCACGTAGGTCCCAGTGTCTGTTTGTTCCTATCTTTGTGTCCATGTGTACTCAGTGTTTAGTACCCACTCATAAATGAGAACATGTGGTATTGGGATTTCTGTTCCTGCACTACTTCACTTAGGAACATGGCCTCCAGTCTGTGTAGTATCTTATAGTGTATACGTCCACATTTTCTTTATCCAGTCTACTGTTGATGGGCATTTAGATTGATTCCATGACTTTGCTATATGGTGCTGCAGTGAACACATGCACAGTAGGAGTATCTCTTTTATCTCTACTCTAACAGTCTAACCTCATTAGGTCAGGTCCAGCTAGTTAATTTCCTTTTTGTTTAACATAAGTTTGACTGATTAGAGACCTTAACTGCATCTTCAAAATACCTTTCCTCTTTTCTATTCTATTGGTTAAAAGCAAGTTGTTAGTCCTGCCCATACTCTAGAGGGAGGGATTACAGACAGGTGTGGATATCAGGAACTAAAAATATCAGGACCATTTTATAATCCTGCCTACCACACTCTGTGACTACAGTTTGCAAAAAATTTAAGAGGGAGAAAATAATATCCTGTTTATGTTATCTCAATTTGTAATTTTTCACCTGTATTTTAGCCAGCATGAAAGCACTATAGAAGCTATAATATCCTTTATAATTATTAAATAATACAGTGGTTATGAATATTTTCTTATCCTTGCATAACTCAGAGGAGACTTTTGTGACCATTCTCCTTCTAAGGTAATTTTAATATAATCTATAGAAGCATTCTTCAGATACTTGACCTAATTCCAAATTGGTATTTTGAAAAAGAGACCCAAATGTGGATACACTTGAACATGTTCATGATGTGAGGAATGATAAATCTTAAAAGATTTTCTCATCATTTGCACTTTTATAGTATTGTAACAGTTTGCCATATCAGTCAAGGAGTACTTGTGCCCCTCTTGTGGTTTAGACTGCATAATACAAAAGTCTCTAATACTCTCAAATAATATTTTTCCTGAATTTAAGATTATTTTATTCAATCTTATAGGAAATAAAAGTACAGTCAAGAGAATTTATTTTATTATACTTGATTTTATTTAAAATACGAATGATTTACTGAAAATTATCATCAATAAACAGAATCTTAGTATGTATTGAAATATGTCTACAGAATATATTTTTATTTTGAAATATTTATGCCTTAGACATTGCGTAATTTATACTGTCTAGATAAATATCCTTTGAACTTAATATACAAAAATTACCGTCATTTTTAGGAAAAACACATACTACACCATTTAAAATGCTTTAACTTGATTGAATTCAATCTATAATTACACCTTCAGCTCCCATTTCTCCTTTTTTATTTCTAGGTTAAGCTGTAATAGAAATTCAGTTGATGACACAAGATGGAAGTTCTGCCATTGAATACTCCTTGAACTTGGAACTCTTTTGAATAGGCCCAAAGGATGAAAACTTTGACTATATAAACTACTTGTGGTCATTAGAAGTCGACTATTATGTTCTCTTATCTTATAAAACAAATATCATCTAAAAGATTGTACATGATTATAAACATAACCTTTCCAAAATAAAATCAGAACTTTTTCCTGTGCCAGCATCATGAAACATTCTTATTATTGTGATGAGAATGTTTATAAGTGGATAAGCATTCTCTGTTCATCAGGGATTCTTTTTCTCTCCTAAAATTTAGAAGATTTTAAAGGTATTATTGATCTAAAAGCACTTTCTTCCAGCCCATGTTGCTTTCTCTATAAGCTTCACTGCTCATTAATTGCTCTTGAATTGATAGCCATTGTGCGTAACTCCCACTGTGGTCAATCGTCAGGCGGTAGAACTTAGAAAAGTGGGAAATATTCGTTAATATGATTCTTTGATCAAATAAAAAAATACAAGGACTTTTAAGGGTGACATCTAATACAAGTGGATTTAATTTTGTGGACAAAATATAAAATATAAAACCCAGTAATTCATAAGGACCTTCATACTCAGAAGGTTAAGTCTTTTAAAGAATTTGGCATGCAGAAAGAGAGCACAGACTATTGCACTGTTAAAGCAGTGCAGCCTAGCAAATAGTAGTCCTAGAGCTTTCTGGGTGTCTACAAAGACAACAATATTTAGTCTCATGTGAGTGGCTATTGAAACTTCCCTGACCTTACAGATTATTTCTCATAATAAAATTCTGAGTTAGATCTTGGAAACTTTTATTAAAACAAAAGTATGTTCTTAGAAAAGAGTAGCAGGTCATACATTAAGGCAATTAATAAACTATTCATCAGATTTTTATGATAGCAGATGCCATCGAGGGAAAGAGAGGGATTCTTATTTTGTCCCCTTGTAGAGAAGATAAGAGCCATACACTGTAAAATATCTGTGCCATCCATATTCATTTTATACCTTCCTCTTTTCGTCTACCAACCTACGATTGCATCTGATAGAACCAGTGTATTCCAAAAAAGGTCAGGTACAATCAATATAGGTAGGCATACAAATACTTTCATTATCCTTCAAGAAGACAGAATCAGGAAGAGATTTACACAGTCTCTAAAGTGAACTCAGCCAATTTCAGCAGCTATTTTAGTGTCTTGGGATCCACAGCATTGCCTAGAGTTAGTGAAAGGCTTAATAAGGACACATCTCATTGGCTCCACTGACTCCTTAAATAGGAGGGAGTGGCAGGGTCAGACAAGGTAAGATCTGGATACTCTAAAGCCAAGGTCCAAGATGGGTCCTTGATTGTTCATGTTTATAGTGGAGCTGTGCTCCTTATTTTCATATATCTAAAAAGTTCTGCTGACTTATACATTTTTCTCTTAATTTACTAGTTTATATTTATTAACAAGTATATCTTAATAGCTAATATTTTCCCTTTGTCATAATAAACTTATTTTCTTATGAATATTATATAACATCAATGAAAATATTTATTTTTCTTTTTTTTTTCTTTGAGACAGTCTCACTCTGTCATCCAGACTGGGGTGCAGAGGTGCGATCTCAGCTCACTGCAACTTCTGCTTCCCGGGTTCAAGCGATTCTCTTGCCTCAGCCTCCTGAGTAGCTGGGATTACAGGTGCACACCATCACACTGGGCTAATTTTTGTATTTTTTAGTAGAGATGAGGTTTCACTGTATTGGCCAGGCTGGTCTTGAACTCCTGACCTCACGATCCACCCTCCTCGGCCTCCCAAAGTGCTGGCATTACAGGCATGAGCCACTGTGTCCAGACTATTTTCCTTTTAACAGCTTGTATATTTTTAAGCCAATACATTTCACGTGATAACATTATGTACATCTTGGTGAATATTTTATAAAAATTATTTTAAATCTCTTGACAGTACTTAGAAAATTATGTCATAAATTACAATGAGATTAATTGAGCAAATCAAATTTCTAGCATTACATAGTAATCAAGATGTGATTGCCAATGGAGTAATATTTCATTTTTATTACTGTAATGGTATCTGAGAAAATAGATATATTTTGGTTTTTGTAATTCCTTAAATTATGCCATTATGTTTCAAGCACTTCTGATTCCATTTTGAATTTAACTTTTATTAACCTAAATTTTAGTCACATTTTGCTTTACCTAAATGTCCCAAAATATTAGTATTAGCTCTCTTCTTGTGTATAATAATCTTAATCATCTCAGATTTTTACATCCAAATCTAGAATTTTCAGTATTGAGACAAATTAATTTTGTGAAATTGGGAACTTAATTTTTCGTTACATGAAGAATCTAATTCTTAGATATTTTTGCTTGCTTAGGTGGCCTTAAAAGGTAAAGATTGCTGGATACACAGTGCCATCAACAATATTTTTTATAATTCCAGTAGAAATTAATTTTAAATAATAAATATATATGGTTTAACTTTGATAGCAGATGAAACTTACTTTATGGTTATTGAAGAGTGTCAATGATTTCCTTGGTTGGAAATACATTATTGATCCAAATGGCAGGAAGACCGCTCAGCACAGAGGACTGTTCCCAAATAGGGAAAAATGGGATGTAGCCATCAGACCCATGCCTTCTCATATGATGGAGAGTGGCGACTCTTCTCTGCTGATCTATGTTTACACAGTCAACTCTCAGGCAGGATTCTCAACTGGACCATACAATGTGAACATGGCAGAGGTAAGGTCAGTGCTCTTCGTTTTGCACTAAATAGGAAATACGACTAATTGTCTCTTAGCTTATAAAATAGAATAACACCTAAACCTTTTTTCAGCATAGTTGGGAAATAAGTGAGTGATGAAAAGGGCATCTTGTGTATTCTTTATCTTGTAAATCATATTGAAAACTTCTACATTAATATCAGAAGAGTATACTTACACTTCAGGTTTGCGCAAAATTTGAACTTCTTGAAATTAGTAAAGATAATATGTCTTAAGAATGTATAATATATGCATTGAACTCTACTCAAAGTTTCATTTTAGCCCAAATGTTGATGTTTGTTGTCCCCAAGGTAATGGTGATAAAATAATTTTGCACTTTTGACAGTTATGTAAAAGAAAGTCTCTGTAAATAATTTAAATTGTTGTCAGGAAATAATATGTAGTATCATAAAATAGCTTACAAGAAAGCATTGTATTTCTTAGTTTTGAAGGAGAATTGGGTTGAGGATCAAAAGGTCTGAGATTGTGCTCCAATTATTTTCATAATTGGTTGTGTAGTGTTTACCTTTTCTATACGGTGTTTTATTGTGTTAGGTCATAAGAGCTTGTAGTATCTATGCCTCTTTTAGCCTAAAATTCTGTGATACTTAGTTGCAATATAGTAAGAAAAAACTTCTTTTAGTTACAAACTATACAGATTTGTGTTTTACATAGATTTTGCATAATTAAGCATTAACAATTATAATATATTTTAAAGATATTAAAATATTCTCTCACTCCAAAATATCTCATCCAACAGTCATATTCCTAACCTCAGTGTTTCTTGTAGATTGTACTTATAGCAACACACATGTCTTGGTAGATAACGGACCCTTAATAAATATTTGTTGACTAAATAAACTTTGCAGTTCACAGACATTTATATACATTATTTGTTTTACTCATTGGGGAGAAGAATTATATTACACTGCAGTCATCCTCGTACTAACACATTCTCTATAGTGACAGAATAAAGGTGCCTTGTTCTATAACACTTGTCCTCTGCCAAATGAGAAAAGAACTAGGGTGTAAGAAAAACAAGAAATACTTGAAAGATTATAGATGTTACCAAAACAAAAGATAGGGCTTAATATGGATTCCATATTGTTTTTCCCAATTTGTTGAAAGACTAATGACAATTTATAATTTAAACAAAATTATTTAGTGATGGGAGCTATCTTTTTGACTTTATCACTTCCATTTTACATAGCAGGTAAAACTGTTAATTTCTCTTGTCAACTTGAAAAATTCAACTGGTATCATATAAATGAAAGGCATAGTCTGTGTTTTTGTATTCTTGCTCTATAAATTGAATATTATGAATAAATTATATATTTTTTAGTTTTAGTGCAAAGCCAAATCATAGAATTTTTTTATCTCTGAGAAAACTTAAGTAATGTAAGCAAATTTAAAAATAGTACAGAGATTTAAGACACCGAGGTCTATTGTAGATTGAATTTCAGTATCAGTTTATGTTCCATGGGCTGGATCCTGATCAGATATACCTTGTTTTTAAATATTGAAAACAAGATATAGAGAGCCTTAAATGTTACCTGGCAGCTAAAAGTCTTGATTGGACCAGAACTGCTTTTAGGAAATGACATTATCTATCTGTAATTTGTTTCCTTTTCTTTGCTTACATAAAGAAAAGGTATTTCTTTAAATGTCTTCTTCTTAATTTGCTGTAAGGGGAGAGGGTATAAGGGTTAAGATGGGTGAGAAAAAAGGGGAAGACACAACTAAAATATGTTTACTAATAAATTGATTCCAGTGAGATGAGATGTCTTCAGCTAGTAAAACCTCAAAACAAAGAAACAAACAAAACAAACACACACACAGAAAAGAAACAAAACAAAACACTCACAAATCTTCTAAAAAGAAAATCTGACTTTATTCCTGAATCAGTATGCAGTCAGGAAGTTTGAAATCAGAAAGTGAGTGAGAGAGTGTCTAGGGGATTGCTGTCAAAATATGAACAGGTCCATAAGAATAAAACAAACAAAAGGCTTAGATAATAGTTTTATTTTCTCTAAGCATCTAATGGAAACTTACAAGAGGATGATGATTGTCTCTGTCTCAATAACAAGCAAGAAACTAAAAGTTTACATTGCAGCAGAAGGAATTTGTGTTAGTCATAAATTTTTTTTCTTACTTGGATTATAAACCACTGAAAAAATTAAGCAAGGATAATTTTGAAATTTCTAGTTGTTGGCTAAAACAAAGATTGTAATGCATCACATTTGGTTATAAGAAAGAGTCAAGGACTAGTAAATTTTTGAGATTTGTAATCTGTAATTATAGCCATATCTATATCAATTAATTTTATAATGGTTCATAAATCTCAAGACCAAGATTTAGAAAGTAATTATTTGTTTTAGTGCACTAACTGGTTACAAATAATTTTTAAATCTGTTTTATATTACTTTCCTGTCACATTTCAGGATAAAGTACCTGGAAAGTATAGGAGATGGCATATGTAAAAAAAAATATGTGTTTCAGTAAGACTTTTAATGTGTTCCACATTGGCACTTGCCTTTAGAGAATAACGTAAATTATTTTTATCTTAACACACAAAAGGAGAAAGGCTTAACTTGCAGAAAAAAGAATATGCATTAAACATAAAAAAGCCTTTTATTTCCTCCAATGCTCCCTAAATACAAACCCGTTATTATAATATACTCCCTCCCACTACCATTCTCACTTTGTTTTCTATATGCCCCAGAGAAAAAAATAAAAATAATTTAAATCATTGAAAACATAAAGTATACGTGAAATGAGCTACAAAAATGTACCAAATAAGTCATGAATTCACTCACTGACTCTTGGTGAAAATAAGAATTAAAAACTGAAGCAAATATATGTACCAACTTTAGAAAAGATTCAATAGCTTATATGTCTCCACAATGATTTTATTAACAAAACTCTGCACTGAAATAAAAAGATTGACAAAATAGAATGAGATGTCGGAAAACTTTTTGAGGGATCATTATTTCTTCTCTCATTTGGTATATGTAGGCATCAGAGGTGAAAGTGAGAGACAAAGATAAAGAAAATAAATTTCTTAGTCATCTACTTACCATAAGTCTAAGGGAAAGTCAGTGTTTTATATAATAGAACTAACACTGTAAGTCATTTCTAATACCTGTGCTGATGGAAACCACATGCAGCTTATAATAGTCCTTATTAGAAGGGTTTACATGGAAATGAAAGGTCAAAAATTACAAAATGGAAAAAAGCAATAGGAGATTCATTATTTACAGTTCCTTTAGATATTTATAGCACAGAGTTGGGAAGCTCAAGACTGGAAACAAATGAAAAGTCGATGTTTAAAAAGAAAAGATGGAGCACTTTTTAACAAATTACCATATTCTGTCTCAGAGGCAAATAAATAAGCTGAGGATATACAGGATGGAACAGAAACTGTGTACTGCCCTGTTATGGACTTTATTCAAAAGTTAGTTCTAATTTTCAATGCAGTGAATTATCTTGAAGGAGAGTCGGAAAGCAAGCCCGCAATGGATGTGAGCATGCTATGTTCTGTTTATACAGCTAAAGGAGCAATTTTGCTCTAAATTTGGAATAATCTTTATGATATTCAGTGAATCTTTATACATAATACATGAGAAAATATAAAAGGAAAATGGGAATTACAGGAAGGTCATCTTAAAAAGAAAAAATAGGCCTGGCGTGGTGGTTCAGGCCTGTAATCCCAAAATTCTGGGAGACTGAGGTGGGCAGATCACGAGGTCAAGAAATAGAGACCAACTTGGCTAACATGGTGAAACCCTGTCTCTACTAAAAATTCAAAAGTTAGCTGAGCCTGGTGGCGTGCTGGCCTGTAGTTCCAGCTACCCTGGAGGCTGAGGCGGGAGAATTGCTCGAACCAGAGAGGAGGAGGTTGCAGTGAGCCAAGATGGCCTCACTGCACTCCAGCCTGGCGATAGAGTGAGACTGTGTCAAAAAAAAAAAAAGAAAAGAAAAGAAGGAAAGAAAGAAAGAAAGAAAGAAAGAAAGAAAGAAAGAAAGAAAGAAAGAAAGAAAGAAAGAATAAGACATCATTGTACTAACAAAGTTAGATATCAAGAAGTTATCTTATCTTGCCCTTGGATGACCTATTCAGCAGAAAGTTGAGAAAAATATACTCAGTGTTACAATGTGGAAAAATTATATTTTTTCCTGTTTAGTAAAAAGGTCATTATAATATTTATTCAACTATTAAAAGAAATTAAAGCACTCTGAGTGACTGAAGTAATATGAGATTGAAGCATAAAAGTGTAAAAATGGGGTTTTGTACTAGCATATAGCTCTCACCTTAAAATAGCAGCCCTAGTTCTTGTTTCCCTCCTCTGTGCTCACAACTGCTTATCTTCTTCCAAGAGAATAAACTCTGTGGGCTTCACATACATAAAAGAGTGTTTACAGCACTCAAATGGGTATCCCTTTTCAATATGATTACTCATCCAGCATTCATGGCTGCTTCTTAAATTTCTTTATTTGGCATTTACTGAACAATATAAGGAAAGGCACTCCCTTTGGCTTTCATTACAGATTTACAAAGTGATGAAATTTGAAACCCTATTCTAAACAAGTTTAGAAGCAACCATAATTAAAATCTTCCTATAGTGGCCACTGTTAGGAATATATATTGCTTGTTACTTTCCTGAGGAGAAGGCAGTCATTAATTCTGACTGTTAAGGTTCTGAGAAGGCTGAAGAGCAGAGCTAGTGTTGCAGCCAATTCACAAAAAATGAATTGAAGGTATATAATGAAAAACTAGAGGAATATAAAAGAAATTTTATGAGCAAACATTTAAAGGTATAAAAATGCATAGAATATTTTAATTGTATTCAATTCAAAATATACTTACTTGTTTGATCCTGTGCATGAGGCATAGTTAGAAGTCTGAAATTTATAATGCAGTATGCATTTGGACTGACATTCAGTTTGTACACACTGATACAACCATTCTGAGCATTAAAATATTGAAAGGATGTGACTGTGCTTGGTAAATCATCATAGTCCTTAGTCCTTCAAATATGTCCTTTTGCTGTGTCCACTCTGGAAGCTTCTTCAGGTTTCAATATCTCTCCAGGATCTAACAATGAAAAAAAAACCTGCCTGGTACAGCAAGCACCTCAAGGAACCCTCTTCAGACCAAGTTTTCTAGTGTTAATATTTATCAGTCAGTGAACTTAACATAATGGTTGTGATGTATTTTGAATTTAATCCCCTGGGTACATCAATTAGAGTGGAAAATATAAATGAAAAGAAAGATTTGGAACATACTGCGAAGAATCTTGGCTATGATGCCTCTGGGAGGCTTTAACTTTTTTTTTTTTTATGAGAAGTGGGTGAAATGATTAAATGCTGTAATTTTAAAAATAAGTGGTAAGGTGGTATATGAACTTGATATTATATATGTGTCCAGTTTGGCTAGGAGAAAATTATAATTAAAACAGAGCAGTTGAATCAAAAAGATACCGTCCAGTGTGATTTTTTGAAATCCATTCTGGATCTTTGTGTATTTAGTCTGTACTGCTCCTAATTCTACTGAATAGAGCTTCTGTTCACATTAGGAATAAACTTACGTAAAACACAGTCAAACCAAATTTCCTTTATGGGAAGGCTGCTGGGTAGAGTGGGCTCAAGTACAACAAATTTAAGGTAAGGCACCATGGCTGTGTTCATTTGTACCCTCTAGGGTGATAGAAGACCAAGATAGGAAAGAACAGCAAAGCAAGAGAAGTGTTACATAATGAATTCCATCTATTCCTTTACTCAGAGGTCCATTTCAAGTATTCAGAATTTTGACAGATGAAATTCCGGTTGAAGGCCATCCTTGATAAAGACTTCTACCATTTTGAATAATTAGTATTCCTTGAAGAGTTACTTTTCACAGTTCAGAAACTAGAGTAGCCTAAGTTAAGACAGCATTAATTTTGTTTGATTGCTTCACCTCATATTACTATACCCTCTATTGCCCACAATTAAGCCACGTTGCTTGAAATTATAATTCACTTTGTGATTATGCTTTCAGTGATGTAGTTCTTCCTCCTTTCAACAGTCCATCTGGGAGTTATTTGACTATCCTCAGCAACTACCTGCAAATATTGGAGCAGTGATCAGCATTGCTTTAAGCTGGTGAATTGACAAGACTTTGGGGAATAACTCCTGTCTAATCTATTTCATACTTATTATGGCTTCCAGGTTAGCCTACTTAATTTAAAAAGCTGACTTTGCCATCTGTCAGATGAGCAAATCTCAGAGTGATGTTATGTTGACATTTTGAAAGCAAAGTACACGTTGAAAGAGAGGGCTGCTAGGGAAATTCTGCCTAGCTAGCTCACTTCCCAGATCCTTCATAGAATGTTACTATACCACTGAATTTAAGTAGGTCCATAGCCTGAAACTCCACCTTGTAGGTCTAGGAGCAGGAGTTTATCAGTATACCCAGATGCTAAATACTAAGCTGAATGCTTCTTGGCGATCATGGCAGTAGTCTCCTGAATCATAGTCTTGAGAAGCATTTTGACTAACCCAGTGGTTTTGATTCTATATTCCAGAAAGCTCTAGAATTTAACTGTTCAGTATGACAGCCTCTAGCCATATATTAAATATCAAACAGCTGAAATGTGGCTAGCAACTAAGGAACACTATTTTTAATTTTAATTTTAGATTTCTAATCTTACATTAGAATTTTAAGGTTACTTAAATCAAAATTAAAACCAATATTCAATGTAGTTACTGAAAACTTATATTTAGAACAACAGCATAAATATATTGTTTAGAAAATATACTTTTCGACTCTAATTTCCTGAAATCTTTATACAGATCAAGTGTTTCCATGGAAAATTTAGCATCTGAATTGAAATGTGCATTAAGTATAAAATGCACACTAAATGTTAAGACTTACTAAAATAAAAATAATGTAAATATTTCATTAACAAAATTTATGTTAAATATATGCAAATGATTATATTAGGTAACATATAATAATAAAATTAATTTTACCTATGACTTTTTACTTTTTTAGAATGTGGCTTCTTGGAAATTAAAATTTTCACATATAGCTCACATTATATTTTATTGGACCAAGCTGGTCTAGAATATGGGTTTTTTTAAAATTCAGATTATTTTTCCACTCAGGTAATAAGCATAGTACCAGATAGGTAGTTTTTTGATCATCATCTTCCTCTCATCCTCCACCCTAAAGTAGGTCCCAGTGTATATTGCTCCCTTCTTTGTGTCCATGTGTACTCAATGTTTAGCTCAGCCATATAAGTAAGAACATGCAATATTTGGTTTTCTGTTCATGAATTAAGATAACGGCCTCCAGCTCCATCCATGCTGCTGCAAATAACATGATTTTATTCTTTTTTATGGCTGCATAATATTCCATGTTTTATGTTTACCATAATTTTTATATCCAGTCTACTCTTGATGGGCATTTAGGTTGATTCCATGTCTTTGTTATTGTGAATAGTGCCGCAATGAACATGTGTGCCTATGTTTTTATGGTAGAACAACTTATATTTCTTACAGTATATACTCAATATTGGGATTACTGGGACAAATGGTAATTCTGCTTTAAGTTCTTTGAGAAATTGCCAAATTGCTATACATAACATTTGATGTAGTTGTAGATTCCAGAGGTTTTAAGAATCTTCTTGTTTTTTTTGTTTTTTTTGCATTTCTTTTATAGATTTGGGGGTATATGTATTTATTTGTTACATGGATATTACTTGTGTGGTGGTGAGGGTTGAGTTTATAGTGTACTCATGAGAATGGGAGAAAATATTTACAAATTATGCCTCTGACAAATGAATAATATCTAGAATATACAGGGAACTCAACTCAAGAAGAAAAAATCAAACAACCCCAGTAAAAACTGGACAAAGGTTGTGAACAGACATTTCTCAAAAGCAGCCAACAAATGCATCTAAAACGATTAACATAATCATCAGTGAAATGCAAATGAAAACCACACTGAGATATCATCTTATTAATATGTCAGAATGACTTTTATTAAAAGTCATAAAACAACAGATTTTGGCATAGATGTGAGTAAAAGAGAATGCTCATACACTATTGGTGGGAATGTAGGTTACTACTACCTCTATGGAAAACAGTATGGAGATACCTCAAAGAACTAAAAACTGAACTACAATTTGACCCAGCAATTCCACTACTGGGTGTCTATTCAAAGGAAAATAAATCATTTAAAAAAAGACACCTGCATTTTTATGTTTATCACAGCACTACTTACAATAGTAAAGTCATTGAAAACACCTAAGTGTATCTGTTTTTGTCTTCTTTGATGTCTTTACGCTTCCCTAAGTACTCCTTCTTAGATAGAGTCTGTGTCTCACAGCTCTTTCAGTTATAATCCACTGCTAATAATTGATTCCCCTGGTGGATGTGGTAAGATATGGGGGAGAGAGACCATGTTGTAAACTTATAATTATATCTCAGTGTTTATGTGAGCCTGTTTCTCTGGACTATGGCCTTCCCAACTATTTCTTAGCTTTCCCACTCCTAAAGGTGATACAGGAAGAATAGAGTGTTCTGGAGACTAAGAGAAATGCCCTTATCTCAGGTGGGATAAGGCTCTGATAAAATCCTCCTAACCCTCTTTCCCAGAGTAAAAGCTTGTTTTGGGAAAAGCTGTGGGTATATTTCACAATGGCTGTTCTTCCCTTCCCTCTTCCAGTACCATAAGGAGAGTTTTCTTGGTTCTTCACAATAAGGAACCTGATAGAGTTCTTGGAGATAAAACTAACCAAAGTGTTGGGCACCCCCCTTAAACAGTGATCTGCAGGAGTTTCTCATTCTAATGCTAGTCTGCAGTCAGTCTTCAGCAGTTTTGGAAAATTACCATTTAAGTGCTTCAACATGTTTACTGTTCTAGAAGTTTCTCTTCTAGGTAAGCAGATCCCAGCTGTTAATGTCTGACTATCTTGTCTCTTGAGATTTGGGGATGACTGTTTGTCCTATGACCTCAGTTCTCCCGCAGATCTAAGAAAAGTTATTGTTTTCCAGTGTGTTTAGTCTTTTTATCGTTACGAAGATAAGAATGATGACTTCCAAACTACCTGTCAGAAAAGATAACCCATATAATACCATTTGTAATTACTCTGGATAATCATGGTCACATTATATATTTTTTGTCCTGAAAGCTTTGTCTTTCAATTGGTATATCTATTTTTAAGATATGCAGTATCACTTTATTATATTCTAATCAGGATACATTTTGCCTCTTTCCATGGATGTTAATTAAATTAAATCACATTTGACTACATTTTTTTTTTGTAGAGTGAAAGTTAAGAAAAGCTAATATTTACATCTTTAATTTTTTAATGGATCACAAACTACTGAACTTGGTGTTCTTGAAGTTACAAAGAAGGGTAAAACAACATTTAAACCCCAGTGAAGCTTATCATGTACTTGGGAAACAAAGCTAACCTTCTTGAAACAAAGAGAAAAAAAAAATTTTTTTGATTAAATTCAGAGATTAAAAAAATGGCTTTTAAAACCAGGTCAAGGAAATAAATAATATCCTTTGGAGTCTAGGTAAGCATGTAGCACGTGAAAGCAGAACAAATGTTTAAGGTATTTAATTAAACTATCTTATTTTACAAATCCAAACACTGACAACAAATACTTTGCAAATAGTTAGTGGTGTAGCTGAAGCAAGCTTCTAGTTTTCTAATAGTTATTACTTTGCCTAACACATGATTTAGAATTTAAAATAAATAATTTGTTGTTGATTTAACACTTTCATGCATGCTAGCATTTTCAGATGGCATATCTCAGCTATAGTAGGACAATTTAGGAGTATCATTCAGTATTAAATATTTAGAGATGATTTTTCTCAGTATCCCTAGTGATGTGTCACAGTGAGGGTGAGATTATAATCCCAGTCTTCATCAGGTTGATTGACATTATTTTAAAATGTTTCATGATAACTCAGGAAACTAACACATTTTCTTACTCATGCTCTTCTAAGCTATAGCCATTAGCAAACAGTAGTTTCTAAATGACATTTAAAAAAAAATTTTTTTTGCAATAACTCAGTCTATTATTGCTATATTTTTTCCTCTGAGAAACTACAAAATTTTCAAATAGCACTTGAATATGTGGAGTTATTTAATGGAAGATGTGTTCAAGATATTAATGTATTTTATATTATTTTAATAAAATAATAATATATGACACTTAAGATCTCAGTAATAATTATCTTCAATTTCCTTTTAAATTTATATTTATGAGCTGGAATAAACTTCCTGTAATCTCTGAGTCAAGTATAGATAAATGAAGAATTTAAATGTAGTGGATTTTATGTTACATCTTAGTATAAAAATACAACCTATCAAACCTACCTCTTATTATTCCCTATTATGCATCTTCTGCTCATTTTTACCTTTGCTTCTCACAGTCCTATCATGGAAAGAGGGTATGGAATGCTTATTTGAAATGTAGGCTCTGAGTCCAGGTACAAATCTGAATTGTAATTCTTTTTTATCTTTTTTCTTTATTTTCTTTCTCCTCCTCCTCCTC
>NW_016820473.1:19239-44053 GCF_001698545.2 Rhinopithecus bieti | reverse complement strand
TCTTCTTCTTCTTCTTCTTCTTCTTCTTCTTCTTCTTCTTCTTCTTCTTCTTCTTCTTCTTCTTCTTTTTTTTGAGACAGAGTCTCACTCTGTTGCCCAGGCTGAAGTGCAGTGGCTCCATCTCGGCTCACTGCAACCTCCGCCTCCCGGGTTCAAGTGATTCTCCTGCCTTATCCTCCCGAGTAGCTGGAATTATAGATGGGCGCCACTACCTCAGGCTAATTTTTTGTATTTTTTTAGTAGAGTCAGAGTTTTGCCATGTTTGCCATGCTGGTCTCAAACTCCTGACCTTGTGATGCACCTGCCTCGGCCTCCCAAACTGTTGGGATTACAGGCCTGAGCCACCGCACCCAGCCCTGAATTGAAATTCTTATTAGTTACTGATGGAGGAAGAGCTATTTAAGATTTCTGTCAGCAATTTTCTTTTATTACAATGAGGATTAAAACATATCTTATAGGGTTTTCAAAGATAAATTCATATAGTCACTACCCAATTACAACCTGCTTACTATATGCCAAGCCCTATTTTAGATCCTAGATATATGCCCATAAAAAAATAGATAATCCCTACTCTTACAGAGTTGAAATAATTGTGAAAATAGATAAATGATAAATACATACGTAGCATCCAAGCTACTGATACATGCTGTAAAAAAGAGTAAAGCAACGTGAAGGGACTACAACTAAAAGGGGCTGCTAGTTTAGATGCAGTTACCATGGAACATCTTCCTCAGGAGGTGATGTTTAAACAGAGACCCCCAAAAAAGGTGAAACCAGCCAAATGGTTATCACACGGAAACGGTCATGTCTTTTTCTGGTCAAAAAGAGACCAGAAAGTAAGTGCCAATGTCTTGACGCAGGAGTGTGCTTAATATACTTAAAGATTAGCAAGGAGGCGGCCGGGCGCAGTGGCTCACACCTGTAATCCCAGCTCTTTGGGAGCCCGAGGCGGGTGGATCATGAGGTCAGGAGATACAGACCATCCTGGCTAACACGGTAAAAACCCGTCTCTACTAAAAATACGAAAAAATTAGCCGGGCTTGGTGGTAGGCGCCTGCAGTCCCAGTTACTCAGGAGGCTGCGGCAGGAGAATGGCGTGGACCCGGGAGGAGGAGCTTGCAGTGAGACGAGATCGCGCCACAGCACTCCAGTCCACTCCAGCCTGGGCAACAGAGCGAACCTCTGTCTCAAAAAAAAAAAAAAAAAAAAAAAAAAAAAAAAAAAATTAGCAAGGAGGCAAAAGTGGCTGTATCAGAGTTGGCAAAGAGAGAGTGGTTGGCGATTATATAAGCAAGGTAGTAGGGGAAAGTGCCAAGCCTTGCAAAGCCATAATATGGATTTTTCATTTTACTCTGCATCAGGAAGGGAAGTCTTTAAGAATTTTACTGTAGAAAGGTAATGTGGTTTGCCTTGAGATTTTAAGGAACTGTTCCTTTGGTTGCTTGTGGAAGGAACTATAGGAGAGCAAGGTTAGGTGCAGCAGGATCAAGTAGGAAACAATAGGAATGGCCCAGGAGGGACATAATTGTAGCTAAGACTAAGCTCCTGGAAGTAGAGGTGATAAGTGCTGGATCCTGAACATATGCTGAAACAGAGCTCATATGATTTGTTTAAAGATGGCCCCGAGATGTTTTACCTGAGTACCTATAAGAATAGACTTGACATTTAGTAAGATGTAAGAGATCAGGGCAAAGAGTAGGATGTTTAATGAGGAGAGGTATGCATGGTCTGGGGATGACTATTAACACCTGGAAAGTACCCAGACACAGCCTGCCTCATAGAAACAATGAAATAATTATCACCAATTCTTTTCCACCACACATGTTATTTCCATTCTTGTGTAACATTAACTTTACTCTTGCTCATATCAATTTCTTCCTTTTTGCAAAAAAGTCTATTTTAAATTCATTTCTAACCTTACCCCAATAGAGTTATTTTATTTCTATGAAAATCTTAAATGTGTGTAACCTGCACAGATTTTCTGACATGTGATTCTGTGTTGTTTATGTATTTTTCTCATTCAAGGTACTTTAACCTTGTGAATGTGCATGGGTGAGTGTAGAAAGGTATATTTCATGCCTCTAAAACTTTTGGATGATTGACATCAAGCATAACAACAATTAAAGCTCAAAGCAGAACAAGAGAGCAGTCATAATTTTCATAACAGAATTTATTTCCCTTTGGGAACACTTGCAGATGTTTAAATGTCAGGTGTGCTGATAGCTATGGATTCGTATATCCACTAAACCATGTTCTCAGGTAAGTTGGAAAAGGATGATCCTCTCTGTGGGAATGTTTGTTAAATATTTCTGATATACATATATTTATATATGTAATTCTTATACATTGTGAATTTATTGTCTCTTTCAGTATAGATGTTCCCTGGTTAAAACTCATATATGTTATTCAAGATTATCATACTTTTGCCCACTCTCACACTTCCACCCATAGTTGCAGGCCCCTGGCCAGGTAGCCAGTTCTTTTGATGCTCTTAGGATCACTCTTGGAACCAGCTGTCTCAGATGCAGAGACCGGGCCTCGCGTGCAACTATCTTCCTGGCCAGGAATAAGAAAGGAAGTACTAGAAAGAATGAAATAGAGAAGGAGGGAAAGCTAATTCAAGGTACATCATTGAGCTAGTTAACTTGTATCATTTTCTTTGTTTGTGAAATTAAAATTCTGTTTCTGTTATCAGCATTTCAGTGAGACAGCTGTCTCCTAAAGCTCATTTTCTAGTGTTTTACTGATTATCGGGATGGCTAATGAATACGTGGATTAAGGTTTTAAAAGTGTAATTATCATAGCTTAGTGTTCTATGTGTCATCAAAGTTTGTTTTAGCAAGAATGGTCTATGTCAGCACCTTGGAATCAAACTCATTTCATTGCTTTTAAGAGATATAATTGGCTGCATAAGTTGGTGATTTTAGATGGAATGAGAGGTGATCATGAGTTTACTTTCCCAAAGAGTTCCCCCATCTTTTCAAGGCCTAAATTCTATCATTGAGATTCTTTTTTTGTGGCCTACAGCTTTTATCCTCTATTAAGATGCAAACAATATATTCTTTATACCTTAATGAATTTGTGCTAATTAGGTACTCCATTGAAATGAAGTTTTGCTGTTGACAAGTAAGGATGAGGGGGTGCATGAGAAGACCCTGGTATCGTAAGCTGTGAGTTGGATGTTGATTATGGAAAATACCTGCTGATGTTTCAGTGTTTCCTAGAGCTCTCATTATAGAAAGGCAATATTGCTTCAGCTCTTGAAAATTAGAACAAATGGCTCTTAGGAAGGGAGAGAAAATGAGAAAACCTCTTGATGCTGTTTAGTAATTAACCTGAAAAAGAGAGTAGTTTAAAGAGAAAACTCTAATTCTTAGTTTCCTGACTTATCCTACCAAAAGAATTTATTGTTTTATTGAACCAGATTTAACCAGAGGCAAGTTTGGAATAAGAAGCAGCAAACAATGCTACACCACATTTGCCGGCAGGAGACCGTGTAACACAAGTTTCTTTCTCGATTGGCTAAAATATCTTTCAGAACCAAATCAAATACACTCTAAAGAAAGAAAGTCTATTCTTGTTCATAATTCTTTAAAAGAGCTTCATGGAATTTTTTTTTTTTTTTTTTTTTTTTTTTGACAGTTTCACTCTGTCGCCCAGGCTGGAGTGCAGTGGCACAATCTTGGCTCACTGCAACCTCTGCCTCCCGGGTTCAAGCTATTCTCCTGCCTCAGCCTACTAGTAGCTGGGATTACAGACATGTGCCTCCACATCTAGCTAATTTTTGTATTTATAGTAGAGACAGGGTTTCATCATGTTGGCCAGACTGGTCTCAAACTCCTGGCCTCGGGTGATCTGCGCACCTCGGCCTCCCAAAGTGCCAGGATTATAGGCATGAGGCACCACTCCCAGTTGTTTGTTTTTCTTAGACAGCATCCTGCTCTGTCACCCAAGGTGGAGTGCAGTGGTGCGATCTCAGCTCACTGCAACCTCTGTTTTAATAACAGTTGGGTCCTGGCTTTGGAGAACCAGTAAGCCGACATTTTGAATGAGTCTTAGAATTAACATTTTTTCAGTGACAATTTTGGTATGTATTTTTTCTTATACTCTTTAGCAATATGTTTGGAGACAGAAACATTTTGAAATATCAGCTCTACAACTTACTAGAAAATTTATGAAGCTTCTGCAAGTTTCATTCTCCTTACCTGTAAAATTGAACAAGAGTAACTCCTTGCTTTAATGTTAAATGATTATGCATATCACATTTTAGCTACTTCGATTATAATTTTATTATCTCAGATTGCATCACAAGATTAGGTATTTTATAAAATGATCATATTTATGGAGGCATGGGAAATAAAATTTATAACTCAATGATACATCACTGTAGTAGACTTGTGTGTCAGTTACTACAGTCTAATATAGCACTAATATTAGAAATATCAGAGGAATCAAAACATATTTACCAAATTTATGCAAAATGATTAGCATGCTCCTACCATATTCTCTCAAGACCAAAGTGCTCTCTGAAAATGAAGAAAAATATTTCAGGTTTTTTTTTAATATAACAGAGTAAAATATTTTATCTTGATGTTTTGAGAAAGTTAACAGTTTGCAAAATTCCTATCTCTCAGTCTGTTTTATTTTGTTTACTAGGTCATTTTTTCAGAATCTGGTTACAAAATTCATTCATTTTCATAGTATTCTATGCAGCAGAGACATTTGTAGTCTTGGAGGCAATATGAATGAAGGTTATTTTAGTGCTGTCTCACTGGGATTATTTTAATAGTCTCACTGTGCTCAGTTTTTCACTTCACTTTAACCCTTTTTATACCTTTCCGGGCATGTTGCATCATTTGGTTTTCTAAAGACTAATTAGAATCTTGTCCTTTCTGTGAAAATTTTCTATAATTTTATCTGTTTCCTAGGCTTTGAGGTAATTCCACACCACTAGTATTTGCACAAGCAAATTATTGACTGCTTCCCTGTACTCCCTACAACTTTCTGATTTTATATGTGGGCATTCATTGCTCCTATTTCTACATCCCATCAACACACATGGCATTGTAAAGGGAAAACTGGCCACCCCCTTCCCCACTGCAACCTCACCTCACCAGAGCAACATTACCTGTAAGGCAGAAACTTTTGAAGTTAATCTTGAATTACATGAACCTAATGACTTTAGAAAATGGATCAGCTGCTTCACTAATTGATAAATTCTTTATTAGTAAAGAGGTAAAGTGTATTATCTGTGATAGTTAATATTTTTGCTTAGAAACGTGCATAGGCTTAACTGAACAGGATCTTTTCTGAAGAGAACTGGCATATCTCTACCTCATATGGGTGAGAATTTTTTTTAAAAAAAGAGATCCTGACCGGGTGATACATATCGTCCTCAGAAAAGGGATTCTAGAGTTCCTGGTTCTTCAAACTGGGGAAGCAAAAGATAACACTGATCAAGTTCAGGGGTTCCAACAACTCAGGACTGGCGAAGAAGGAGAGGATATCAGGGAATAGAGAGACTCAAGGAAAAAGATTTCCACTTGTCCATAGGATAAGTTATGTTTTCAGGAATGTAACTGGAGATATTAATGAAAAGACCTGAAAATAAGACTGCCTTGGGAAAGAAAAAGCAAGGCTGAGGAAGTGGAACCTTGGTAGATATGGGAGAAGCAGGCATATTGAAAAAACTTCCAAAGGTCTCTTCCCTTGGAGATCTAGAGTTCAGTCCACAATTATGAGAGACTAATGTTTCATTTTTATATTGTACTTCCCTTATGGGATTGTTACATTTATCTTCACAAGTTGGTTTGATTATCTCATCGGAGACTGAAGGGACAGAAAAGAATAGGGTGGGAAAACCTCACCTGATCTGCTCACTGATACTGGTAGAAAAGCAACTGTCTATGAATCTGAGTTCTGGTTGATGAGCAGAAGTACGGGAAGGTTGATTCCAGAGAATTTGGGATCATTAGCAAATGAGTATTACTACATAGTTCAACCTAAGAAGAGAAGCACAGTTAAACTTTATTTTCATGCCATGTGACAATGGGAACTTTCCTTGGCCAGGAGAAAAAAGCAAACAAACAAACAAACAAAAACGCTGGAGATAAGAGTTTATGGATTCTATATTATAAAGACTCCACCGTCTTCTAGCAAGAATCTATCTCCTTCTCCTTTTTTCTTTGAACCCACATGGCATGTATCACTTTTTAACTTATAAAAGAAGTATATTGTTATAATAGTGGTAAACGTACAAATGATTGCCATATCATGATTTACAACTAGGAATCTGACAATGTATAGGATGTTATTTTCTCTGATTATATAGTCTTATTTTATCATAATTAGACATTTAAAATAAATGGAAGACATTTGATAACATTTGTTTAGTAAATTGCTGAGAATTGACTGCCAGTGATAAAATAAAAAGGATACTTTTTTTATTTTATTTTTGAAAGTACTCTATTGACTGGGCACTGTGGCTCATGCCTGTAATCCCAGCACTTTGCAAGGCTGGGGTGGGTGGATCATCTGAGGTGAGGAGTTCAGGATCAGCCTGCCCAACATGGTGAAACCCCGTCTACACTAAAAATACAAAAATTAGCCGGGCATGGTGGTGAGCACCTATAATCCCAACTACTTGGGAGGCTGAGGCAGGAGAATCACTTGATCACTTGAACCAGGGAGTTAGAGGTTGCGGTGAACCTAGATCACACCACTGCACTCCGGCCTGGGCGACAAGAGTGAAACTCTGTCTCAAAAAAAAAAAAAAATTTGCTCTATCATGCAAACTGTTATCCCCCCAACAAACAAAGCAGTTTATAAGTATACACATAAAAGCTACATAAAATAAATTAGCAGTAGGGTGAAAATTGTTTTTTTTCAGTTTGACACACTTTTTTATGCCACATAAATTTTGCGCATCTTTTCCTGCCCATCACCCCTCTCTCCCTTTCACTTGGCTAATTCTTATTTGGGAAAGGAAGGAGGTGACTGTGGCTTAAAAAGGGTGACAAAAGGTATCCTTGTAAAGGAACTGTTCTGTATCTTGAACGTGTTAGTGATCACATGAATTGGCACATATGATACAATTGCATCTAAGCAAATATATTCACACACATAAATGAAGGTAAAACTGGTGAATGTGAATGACGTAAGTGGGTTTTATCAATGCCAGTTTTTTGGCTGTGCTTTTACTATAGTTATGCAAGATGTTACTGTGAAAGGAAACTGAGTGTAGGGTACACAAGATCTTATTATATCATTACATATACCTGCATTTTAATCTATAATTATTTTAAAATAAAGTAAAATGTTTAAAAAATAATCTTCCCAGATATCCATCACTATTTGTATTGCTTGTATGAAATCAGAAGTATCTTTTATTAAAGAGATTGCATTTTTTCACAGATATATTAGTTGTGTTCAGTGCAAATGAATTATTAATCTCTAAGGATAAATCCTCACTACTTCATTTAAGTCTAGATAAATTTCTTATAGTTTCTATACCTTGCTGGATCTAGTGGCTAATTACCTATCTAAACACTTGGATAGCAAAAAAGCAAAAAAGACCTTTTACATGAAACATATATTTTAAATATAGGATTTCATTTTAAAAAGTAAAATTAATTCTTCTAGTTGTGCTCCCATCTCAATGTCTATTTCTTCTTCTTCTCCTTTTCTGGATCTTCCATTTCTCCTGACCTGCACATGTTGGCTAGTCAAAGATGTTGCTCTTTTTGTTCTTTCTCTTCTTCATTCGCATTGTTAAGAACTGTGAAGGTTCTGAACTTCTACTTTACTTGAAAGTTAATAGTTACCCTGCCATCGTTCTGTAGATGCTGCCAGAAGACGTTGGCAGAGGCTCCTCAGTCAGAGACAAAAACTTTATTGTTCATGCCACAATAGGTAGCATGAGCTTCATGTTTACATTATTTTCATATTTTCCCCAAGACCCACAGAGATGATGTGAAGTGATTGATGGATGCTATGGCACAAATCTGCCTTTTAAAATTAAAGATATTTATGCATATGTAAGAAATACATATATTTATGGGGTGCATATTTTGCTACAAATATTCAACGTATAATGATCAAATCTGAGTAATAGGAACATCCATCCCCTCAAAAATGTATCATTACTTTGCATTGGGAACATTCAAAATCTACTCTTCTGGCTATTTTGAATTATTCAATAGTTGTCCTATTGTGCTACTAAGTAATATAGCTTATTCTTTTTATCTAACTGTAATTTGTACCAATTAATAAAGTCTTCTTCTTCCCCCCACCACTACCCTTCCCCGCCTCTGAAAATCACCTTGCTCTTCACTTCCTCCATGAGATCAATTCTTTAGCTGTCACATATGAATGAAAGCATGAGCCACTTATATTTCTGTGCCTGGCATTTTCACTTAACATAATGTTTCTAGTTCCTTCCATGTTGTTGCAAATGACAGGATTTCATTCTTTTTCATGGTGGAATGACATTTCATTGTGTATGTATACCACATTTTCTTTATCCATTCATCGTTTGATGGACACTTAGGTTGATTTCCTATCTGAGTTATTGTGAACAGTGCTGCAATAAACACAGGAGTGACATACTGGTTTCTTTTTTGGGGGGATATATACCCAGCAGTGGAATTGCTGACTTATATGGTAGTTCTGTAATTTTTTTTAGGGACATACTGATATGGTTTTGCTATGTTCTCCCCCAAATATTGTCTTGAATTCTAGCTTCCATAATCCCCATGTACTGTGGGAAGAAAGCAGTGGGAAGCAAGTGAATTATGGGGGTGTTTTATTGCCAAGCTGTTCTCACGATAGTGAATAAGTTTCACAAGATCTGATGGTTTTATAAAGGGTAGTTCCCCTGCACAAACTCTCTTGTCTGCCGCCACATAAGACGTGCCTTTGTTCCTCCTTAACTTTCCTTCACTTTCCACTATGATGTGAAGCCTCTCCAGTCATGTGGAACTGTGAGTCTACTTCTTTTCTTTACAAATTACCCATTTTCAGGTATTTCTTCATAACAGTATGAGAACAGACTAATACACATACATACTGTTTTTAATAGTAGCTGTACTAGTTTACATTCCCACCAACAGTGTGTAAGTGTTCCATTTTCTCTGTATTCTCACTAACATTGCTATATTCTTTCTTTTTGATAATAGTCATTTTAGCTGGGGTTAGTTGATATCTCACTGTGGTTTTGAATTGCATTTCTCTGATGATCAGTGATGTTGAGCACTTTTTCATATTCCTGGTGGCTTCACAATAACAATTCTCCACAAAGTGGATATAGAAAGAACATACCTCAAAACAATAAAGAGAATCTATAACAAACCCACAGCTAACATTACATTGAATAGGGAAAAATTGACAGCCTTTCCTCGAAGATCTGGAACGAGACAAAAATACCCATTTTCATCACTTTTATTTAACAAAATACTAAAATCATAGCAAGAGCAATTAGGTAAGAGAAAGAAATAAAGGGTACCTAAATTGAAGAGGAAGTAATCAAATTGTTCTTGTCTGCAGAAAATATGATCTTATATTTAGAAAAACAACCAAAAACTATTCAAACTAGCAAATGAATACAGTAAAATTGCAGGATACAAAATCAACATATGAAAATCAGTAGCATTTATATGTGACAATAACAAACAGTCTGAAAAAGAAATCAAGAAAGCAATGTCACTTATTATAGGCACAAAAAATAAGAGTAAACCTAATCAAAGAAGTAAAAGATCTCTACAATAAATACTATAAAACATTTATGAAAGAAATTGAAGAGAACACAAAAAAAGGGAAAGATATTCCATGTTCATAGATTGGGAGAATCAATTTTGTTAAAATGTTCATATTACCCAAAATGACCTGCGGATTCAAAGCAATCTCTATTAAAACGCTAATGGCAGTATCACCCTAATACCAAAACCAGGAAGGGACACAACAAAAAAGAAAACTACAGGCCAATATCCCAGATGAACATAGATGTAAAAATCCTCACCAAAATACTAGCTAACTGAATCCAAAAGCACATTAAAAAGATAATACATCGAGTGAGTGTATTTCATCCGAGGAATACAGGGATGGTTTAACATATATGAGTAAGTAAATATGATATATCACATAAAATTAAAAACAAAAACAATATGATGATCTCAATAGACACAGAAGAAAAAACCATTTGATGAAATCTAGCATCCCTTTATGATAAAAACCCCCAACAAAATAGGCATACAAAAGACTTACCTCAAAGTAATAAAAGCTGTGTATGAAAAACCCACAGCCAATATCATTCTGAATGGGAACAAGTTGAAAGCATTCCCCCTGAGAACTGGAAGAAAACATGGATGCCCACTTTCACCACCTCTATTCAACATAGTATTGGAAGGCCTAGCCAGAGCACTCAGACAAGAGAAAGAAATAATAGACATCCAAATTGGAAATGAGGAAGTCAAACTGTCACTGTTCATGTGTAATATGATTGTATATGTAGAAAACCTTAAAGACTCATCCAAAAAACTCCTAGATCTGATACATGAATTCAGTAAAATCTCAGGTTATGAAATCAATGTATGCAAATCAGTAGCACTGCTATACACAAGCAATGACCAAGCTAAGAATCAAGAACTCAATCCCTTTTACAGCAGCTTCAAAAAATAATATTAATAATAAATAAAGTACCTAGGAACATACTTATCCAAGTAGGTTAAAGATCTCTACAAAGAAAATGATAAAACATAACTGAAAAAAATAGATTACACAAACCAATGAAAACATGTTCATGTATGGGAGGAATCAATATTGTGAAAATGACCATACTGCACAAAGCAATGTACCGATTCAATGAAATTCTCATAAAAATACTATCATCATTCCTCACAACCTGAAAGTATAAAATTCTAGAAGGTAACATCAGAAAACTCTTCTGGATAGTGGCTTAGGCAAAGAATCTATGACTAAGAACCCAAAAGCTAATGCAACAAAAACAATAATAAATGAAACCTAATTAAACTAAAAAGCTCCTATACAGAAAAAAAGATCAACAGAGTAAACAGACAAATAATTGAGTAGGAGAAAATATTTGCAAACTATGCATCTGACAAAGGATGAGTATTCAGAATCTACAAGGAACTCAATCAAATCAGCAAGAGAAAAGAATCCCATCACAAAGTGGGCAAAAAAAATGAATAGACTATTCTCAAAAGAAGACATAAAATGGCAAGAAACATATGAAAAAATTTTCAACATAAGTTATCATCAGGGAACTGCAAAATAAAATGAAAATGATACCACCTTACTCCTACAAGAATAGCTATAAATAAGTCAAAAAGCAATAGCTATTGGCATGAATGTGGTAAAAAGGGAACACTTTTACACTGTTGGTGGAAATGTAAATTAATACAACCACTTGGAAAATAGTATGGAGATTTCTTTAAAAAACTAAAAGTAAAACTATAATTTGATCCAGCAATCCCACTATTGGGTATCTATCCAAAGGAAAATAAGTCCTTATATAAAATGTCATTATTAAAAGAAGTCATGCAAAACAGACATGCACATGCATGTTTATAGCAGCCCAATTTGCAATTGTAAAGACATGGGATGAACTTAAGTGCCCATCAACCAACAAGTGGTTAAAGAAAATGTGGTATATATACACCATGGAATATTACTTAGTTATTAAAAGGAATGAAATCATGTAATTTGCAGCAATTTGGATGGAACTGGAAGCCATTATTTTAAATGAAGTAACTCAAGAATGAAAAACCAAATATTATATAGTCTCATTTAAAAGTGATAGCTAAGCTCTGAGGATGCAAAGTCATAACAGTGATATAATGGACTTTGGAGACTTGCAGGGAAAGGTTGAGAGGCGAGTAAGGGATAAAAGACTACATATTGATTATAATGTACACTGCTTGGGTGATGGGTGCACCAAAATCTCAGAAATCAGCACTAAAGAACTTATCCATGCAACCAAAAACCACCTGTGCCCCAACAACTATTGAAAATTAAAAAAAAAAAAATCCACTGGTAACTGCTGTTAATAGAAGTGTATATTCAGGGAAGCTTGAATCAATGCTCCTGGGTTACAATCCTCAAGGTTGGCCCAAATAAACTCTATACTTTTATTTAAAAAAAGAAAAAAAAAAGGAAACATGAATTCCATTCTTCACAGAAATATAAAAACACAATCTTAAAATTAATAACTAAAGCAATTCTTAGCAAAAAGAAAATGGCTAAAGGAATCAAATTACCAGACTTTAAATTATACTACTAAGCTATTATAACTGAAACAGTGTGGTACCAGTATAAAAACAAACACATAGAACAATGGAAGAGGTTAGAGAACTCAGAAATGAATCCAAGCACTTATAGTCAACTTATTTTTAACAAATGCATCAAAAACATACATTAGGGGAAAAACAAAACACAAAACAGTCTCTTCAATAAATGGTGCTGGGAAAACAATAACCATATTCAGAAGAATAAAACTGAGTCATTTTTTAAAATGGCTACTAGCAAATCTGCTTAGTCTTTGCACTGCAAGAAGTAATTATCTTTATTAACCTAGTCAGGAAACAAATCTAACCTCCTATCTGGGTACACACAAGATCTTTATTGCCTAAGACAATTTGCTATGCAAATACCTTTGAAAAGATAGTCACAAACAAAAAATTCAGACCTGCCATGGAGAATTCTTTCCCAACACATTGTCTTCCATGGTTTTCAATATCATCATTATGTGAATGGTTCAAAATTTATTACCCTAATACTAACTCCTCTTCAAAATTTATGTAAAATTCAAAAAGTCCTTAAATATCTTTTAAGAACTACAAGGACCCTTTCCTAACACCATATATAAAAATCAACTCAAGGTAGGTTAAAGATATAAATGTAAAACCCAAACTATAAAAAACCTTAAATATAACTAGGCAATACCATTCTGGACATAGGGATGAGCAAATATTTTATAACACAGACGCCAAAGGCAATTGCAAAAAAAGCAAAAATTGACAAATGGGATCTAATTAAACTAAAGGGTTTCCACACAACAAAAGAAACAATCAGCAGACTAAACAGACAACCTACAGAATGAGAGAAAATTTTTGCAAACTATGCATCAAACAAAGGTCTAATAGCCAGAATATATAAGAAACTTTAATGAATTTATAAGAAAAAAAATTCCATTAAAAACTGGGCAAAGACATGGACACTTTTCAACAGAAGACATACATGCAGTCAACAAGCATATGAAAATCGTTCGACCTCACTGATCATTAGAGAAATGCAAATCAAAACCACAATGAAATGCCATCTCACACTAGTGAGAATTGGTATTATTAAAAGTTAAAAAATAACAGGTGCTGGTGAGGTTGTTGAGAAAAGAGAATGTTTATACACTGTTGGTGGGAGTGTAAATTAGTTTAACCATTGTGAAAAACAGTGAAGGAATTTCTCAAAACTTAAAAACAGAACTACCATCAGATTCAGGAATCCCATTACTGGGTACATACCCAAAGGAATAGAAATCATTCTAGCATAAAGACATATGCACATAAATATTCACTGTAGCACTATTCACAATAGCAAAGACATGAAATCAACCTAAATGCCCATCAATGATAAACTAGATAAAGAAAATGTGGTACATATACACCAAGGAATACTATGCAATCATAAAAGTTTATGTCCTTTGCAGGAACATGGATGGAGTTGGAGGTCATTATTCTTAACAAAATAACACAGGAACAGAAAACCAAATGCTGCTAAATGATGCGAACACATGGACACAGAGTGGGGACAACAGGCTCCAGGGCCTGTTGGAAGGAGGAGGCTGAGAGAAGGGAAGAGATCAGGAAAAATAATTAGTAGATACTAGGCTTAATACTTGGCTTATAAGATAATCTGTACAACAAATCTCCATGACACAAGTTTATCCATATAACAAATCTACACATGTAGCCCTGAACTTAAAAGTTTTTTAAAAAAGAAGTACTGCAAAGTGAATAATATCAAAACAGAAATATTGAACTTTCTTTCTATCAAAATCTCTTCCCTCCTCCTTTTGTTTTCTCAATGAATGTCATCTATAGCCACTCTTTCTTCTTTCTTTCTCTCTCTTTTTTTTTTTTTTTTTTTGAGACAGAATCTTGCTCTGTTACCCAGGCTGGAGAACAGTGATACAATCTCAGCTCACTGCAACCTCTGCTTCCCAGGTTCAAGCAATTCTCGTGTTTCAGTCTCCTGAGTAACTGGAATTACAAGTGTGTACCACCAAGCCTGGCTAATTTTTGTATTTTTAGTAGAGATGGGGTTTCACCATGTTGCCCAGGCTGGACTAGAACTCCTGACCTCAAGTGATCCACCTACCTTGGCCTTGCAAAGTGCTGGTATTACTGGCATGAGCCATGGTGCTTGTGCTTATTGTTTTTTCAAGTTCAAAATCAAGGAGTCATTCTTATGCCTTGCTTTCTTCAAATCTCATATGCACATTAGCAAATTATGTTGATTCTGCTCCCAAAACATATTCTGAGTTCAAACTAAGTGAAAGAGATCATGAGTACTACTACTACTACTACTACTACTACTACTACTACTACCACCACCACCACCACCACTACTACTGATATTTCCCTTGCAACTAGAGGACACCATGTAATATGTAAATAGAATTATTGTGTGGGAATTCCATAAAGCCTATTTAAAGGGAACTCGACTGAGCAAGAAAGACGGCTTTTTTTTTTTTTTTCATTTATTTTTTAATCCTCTTTTCTCTTTCCTGAAATACACAATAGGATGCCTCAGGTGTAGAAGTCATGTTAAGCCACTTGCAATACCGGGGACTGAAGAAAGCTGAGAACCTGACAACTCCATGTTTCAACTTGGAAAAGCTAGATAACTGTAGACAGCCCACCTGGAATTGTCTTCAATCTCATAAGCATGAGGAACTGACCAATCTCCAATTGTTTCCTCTCTCTGATTATACGAAATCAGCCAGTGAAGATAGAGTTTAGGACAGGGAATGATGGGACCATTAGCGATCTAAACTTCAGAACATTTAAGAGACTCCTACTCATTGGAAACTCACGTTCTGGTCTGGTATCAACGGTATTCCTTTATTCATTCACTAATTGCCAGAAGGCTACATATGCCTGATTTCTTCTCTATGGAGTCCCCTATGTCTAAAACCGAAGGAAGAGGCAGTGAGGCTTAGAGCATATTTCAGAAAAAAAAAAAAAAAAAAAAAAGCCTTTTAAGTGACACAGCCAATGAAAATAATAAAGAAAAAAACTTACTGAGTGCTAAAAGTACTGAGTTTACTTTAGGGATTAGATACTAGTCTGAGCACATTGTACCACAAATATTCAGTTCAAATGCTACTTTCTTTCTTTATTTTCTTTTTTTTTTTTTAGACTGAGTGTTGCTCTTGTTGCCCAGGCTGTAGTTCAGCAACAAGATCTTGGCTGACTGCAACCTCCATCTCCCAGGTTCAAGCAATTCTCCTGCCTCAGCCTCCTGAGTAGCTGGGATTACAGGCGCCTGCCACCATGCCCAGCTAATTTTTTGTATTTTTAGTAGAGACAGGCTTTCATCATGTTGGTCAGGCTGTTCTCGAACTCCTGACCTCAGGTGATCCACCTGCCTCGGCCTCCCAGAGTGCAGGGATTACAGGTGTCAGCCACCGCCCCCAGCCTCAAATGCTACTTTCTGTGGGAATCTTTCCCAGATAAAATACAAGGCCTCAATTAAGTGTACCTTCCTAATTAAAGCCAAGCACATACCACTATTATAATACTTAATGCTCTGTGTTGTAATTAGGCTTTTAAATTGTATCTTTTTCAGTACACTCAAAGCCTCTTAAGGCAAGGCTTACATTTTATATTCCTAAATCTTGAGAGATAGTACTAAGCCTGGTACGTATTATGTGCTAAGCCTGGTACCTATTATATACTCGATAAATATTTATTGAATAAATGAATCAATGAATAAATGAAAGAAAAAGAAGAATGGGTGAATTATTTGTTCTAAGATAGAATAGCACAGAAAAATTGTGAATTGTTTAAAGCTACACAATGATTGACTGATAGAAGAAAGACATTGATTATTGTTTGAGTAGTAAACCAGGATGCCTATGCAGTTATGAAGTGCTGCCAAAGCCTTTGAAATGAGGTTATATAACATTGTCCCAGAATTCCGTGTTTCTACTCTGAAAAATTGACAACATTTTAACCATGCAACAGGATTGTTATTAAAATAAATAAAATGATAGTGTTAAAGCTCTTAATGTATTATGTGATTTGCAGTAAGTGCATAAAACATTTACATTAAAACATTCATTTTAGCTTTAGGTTTTGTAGTTAAGTCTATCACAAGTTGATTTTTGTGTATGGTGAAAGGAAGGAGCCTAGTTTCAATCCTCTGCATATGGCTACTCAGTTATCCTAGCAACATTTATTGGATAGGAAGTCCTTTCTCCATTGCTTGTTTTTGTTGACTTTGTTGATGCTCAGGTGATTATAGGTGTGCAGTTTTATTTTTGGGTTCTCTAACCTGTTTCATTGGTCTATGTTTCTGCTTTTGTACCAATATCATGATGTTTTGGTTACTGTAGCCCTGTAGTATAGTTTGAAGTTGGGTAGTGTGACGCTTCTACCTTTATTCTTTTTGCTTAAGATTGGTTTGGTTATTTGGGCTCTTTTTTGGTTCCATATAAATTTTAGAATTTTTTTTTTCCTAATTCTGTGAAAAATGTCATTGGTAGTTTAGTAGGAATAGCATTGAATCTGTAAATTGCTTTGGGCAGTATGACCATTTTATTGATGCTTATTCTTCCTATCCATGAACATGGAATATTTTTCCATATGTTTGTTATCTCTGATGTTTTTCAGTCATATTTTAACATTTTTGTTACAGAGGTCTTTTACCACCCTCGCTAGCTGTATTCCTAGGTATTTTATGTTTTTTGTGTATGTGGCTATTGTTAATGGGACTATGCTCTTGATTGGCTCTCAGCTTGGATATTGTTGGTCTATAGAAAACCTCCTTATTTTTTGTACATTAAAAACCCTAGAAGATAACATGAAATACCATTCTGGATGTAAGGTGCAACAAAGATTTTATGAGAATGAAGTCAAAAGCAACTGCAATGAAAATACAATTTGATAAATGGGATCTAATTAAACTAAAGAGCTTCTGCACAGCAAAATAAACTATCAACAGAGTAAGCAGGCAAGCTACAGACTGGGAGAAAATATTTGCAATTTATGGATCCAACAAAGGCTTAGTATCCAGAATCTGTAAGGAACTCAAACAAATTAACAAGCAAAAGTCAAACAATCTCATTAAAAGTGAGCAAAAGCATGAACGGACACTTCTCTAAAGAAGACATGCACCCAACCAAGAAGAGTATGAAAAATACTGAACAACACTAATCATTAGAGAATTGCAAATAAAAACTACAATGAAATACCATCTCACACAAATTAGAATGGCTATCATTAAAATGTCAAAACATAATAGATGCTGATAAGGTTGCGGGGAAAAGAGAATGCTTACACCAACAGTGGGAATGTAAACTAATTCAACCACTGTGGAAAGAAGTTTGGAGATTTCTTAAAGATCTAAAAACAGAGATACTATATGATCCAGAAATCCAATTACTGTGTATCTACTCAAGGAATGTAAGTCATCTTACCGTAAAGACATATGTACACATGTGTTCATTGCAGCACTCTTGACAGTAGCACAGAAATAGAATCAACCTATATAGCACAGAAATAGAATGCCCATCAATGATAGACGGGATAAAGAAAATCTGGCAGATATACACCATGGAATACTAAGCATCCCTAAAAGGAACGGGATCATGTCATTTGAAGCACCTTGGATGGAGCTGGAGGTCATTATCTTACATGAATAAATGCAGAAACAGAAAACCAAACACCACATCTCCTCACTTATAAGTGGGGGCTAAACACTGAGAGCACGTGGACACAGAGAAGGGAACAACAGACACCAGGGACTACTTGAGGGTGGAGGTAGAAAGGAGGGTGAGGATCAAAAAACCACCTATCTGTTACTACGCTTATTACCTGTGTGACGAAATAATCTGTACATCAAACCCCTAAAACACACAATTTACCTACATAATAAACCCACACATGTATCCCTTGAACCTGAAATAAAAGTTGAAAGAAAAAACAAACACTGTATTCACATAGCTTAAGTAGTCACTGTTTTACGCTATATAGATAAGTATTTAATACAAATTATTCCTGATTATGTATAGTTTGCAGTTGGGTAGTAAGCATAGGCTTATGTACGATGTATTCTAATATTTGTTCAAAAATTAAAAGCTATTTAAATCATCTCTCTATTTGATTTGATTTTCTCCCCTCTATTAAGTGGTAGTAACATATTTAAAAGTTCATATATATCAAGTGTCTGGTCTTTTTTTTTCCATTTTTTAGGATAAGTATAGTTCAAATATATGATGCATTTAATGGAATTTACTTTGGTAAGACCCTCAGAATTCTATAGTAGAAGATGCATTCTAGCAATGACAATTGTAAGAACAAGAAAGAAAGCTGTGCTTCCAACTGCATTTTTAGAATTCTTTCAGGTACACTTATGCTCTCAGTGTCTGTGAATCATGATTAGTTGTATAGGTTTGTGGGAAGAAAAAAAATGTTCGAAGAAAGCTGTAAGTGGAAATGAAACCTTATTGATCCTCAGTAAGATTCTTTTTATTACAAACTTTTCAACTCTTCCAAAAATCTGAGCCAATTGAAGTGAATTCAGAAATGACATTTCTGGTGGGTTTGCTTTGTTCAGTAAGAATAACAAGTGAAAGCATTTCTGCTAACTTGAGCTATAGAATGACATATTACCTTTTGTTGATATTGTGTTTTTACTTAGCAATGAAGATAAGCATTATCTTATACTTCATGGGATATCATATAAACATATATGCTGGATGTAAAAAAATAAAATACCATAATGTTCATTCAATAATATTTATCAAACATCTATTATATATATGACTTTATGAGTCAGGGATCTGAGGGGATACAAAGCTATCAAATCATAATACTCAGCTTCAAGAGCTTACATTAAATTAGAACTGACAAGGAACAATGGAAAAGCAACAAGAAAGGGCTACTGATAAAATGTTTGTAGAAGTGGATAGAGATTACTTTTGTCTGAGAAATCTATTGAGGGATTAATAAAAAAAAGTAGATGTAGATATATATGAACACTAAAATATATATTATAAAAGTACCACTGTTTGCAGTTTTCTACTGTAAAATTGCAGCTTTATAATGTATATTTTCAGAAAATATACTGGATAATATTTTCAGTTAATAAGATATTAATTATTAATTAATGAACTATTAATGAATAATGTTAATATGATTAACGATTTGTATGTTAATAGAGTTATTTACTGCATCATAATATTTTCAGCATATTATCACATTTTAGTAACATAACCACTGTGCCTGTGTGACTGGCATTTTTTTTTTCTTGCTTTCTTTTACAGGTAAGGAAAATGAAGCTCAGTGAAGTCACATTCACAAAGTAGGAAAAAGCGTATGTATCTCTTCATGCCAAATCCAGCATAATAGAACTACTATGTGACCTTAGTTATGTTGCCAATTTCCTTTATGACCATATTTTCTCATCTGGATACTGGGGTTGAAAACAGTAGTTGCCTCACGAAACAGTATATCAGTGAGGATACTTTCAATTACCAATAACAGAATGGTGGTTTAACTAACGTAGACATTGATTATTTTTCACTCAGATGGCTTAAAGATACATGGTTCTAGGTTTAACTCTGCAGCTCAACTTCGTCATCATAGTCCCAGAGTATTTTGTCTGTTCACTGTGTCATTATCAGGGTGTTTATGACATCTTCTAGTCTGCCCACACAGAACATCATACAAATCACACAAGCATCATGCCCATATACCTCGTAGGATGATATGTACTGCATATCATCCACTTGCTCTTTTGCTCTTCCAGATCCCCGCTCCCTTTTTATTTTTTATATTTTTGGAGAAAGAGTCTCACTCTGTCATCTAGACTGGAGTGCAGTGGCACAATCTTGGCTCACTGCAACCTCCGCCTCCTGGGTTCAAGCAATTCTCCCATCTCAGTCTCCCAAATAACTGGGACTACAGGCACGCACCACCACGCCTGGATGATTTTTCCATTTTTTAGTTGGGATTTCACCATGTTGACCAGGCTGGTCTCAAACTTCTGGGCTCAAGTGATCCGCTGCCTCAGCCTCCCAAAGTGCTGGAATTACAGGCCTGAGCTACCACCTGTGGCCCCAGATCCTCTCTTGACCCTTCTCTGCCCATTCTGTACCACAGGAGGGTGACTGGAATGGACTACTTCTAACTATGACTGATTTCGGATTCATTTTAGCTAATGAAATCACGAGTTTAAAAGTAGAAAAGCAAGTAATGTTGGGATATTTATTTCTCATTCCTTCCTCCTTGCCAGGTCATGTGGGTTGGATGTTAACAGCCCCCTCAACACAGCTATTCTTACCAGGAACTAAACACTGAGCCCTCCTTTGCTGCTTCTCAGCAGCTCTTCTCTTGAAAACCTCCAGTTACTTCACTATCTCTTGTTCATAATAGGTTATTTAGAAAACTATCATACTAACTATACCAGTGACTTTGTGCTACTTATACTGGGTTGTTCATGCTCTATACCTATATAGTCTTAAAGGCCATTACTTAAGCAATTTCTTCTCAAATGATCCACAATGAAGGAGACTTACCTAAATTCTCATAAAATATCCATGAATAGACATAAGACGGTTTTACACCACTAAAAGCAGTAATAGGCAACCAAATTATAGAACCACAGATAATTCATAGTTAACTATGAGATAGATTTATTCTATATATACAGATAGATATAGATCTATCTCTATCTTTCTATCAAAAGCCAGAGAGGGAGAGATAACTCCTGCAATTTGTACTTTATAATATAAAATAAAGACCACCTACAATGCAAAATGAGCTTTATCATTATACATCATTAGCCCTGTGATTCCAATCTTTAGGTCCTACACAAATTTAAAACTAGATTGCCCACCAACTTTTTTGAAGAGTACCTTTATAAAGTAGGGTACTATTTACTTCATTCTAGTTGCCTTTAAAACTGATAGCAACATACTTTTCTGTCCCTGTTTTAAACACTACTATTACCAGGCAAAAACAACTTAGCAATTTGCTTTAAAAAACTCTTGTTATTAGAAGACTGGGAAAATAATTAAAATAGCATTTTTTAAGACCAATAACTTGCTCATCCTCAAGACTTGTTTCAAGACTCACCTTGCCATATCCACTAGGTTAAAGTTAACATCTTGTAAATTTCTTAATGTTAACCAGTTTTATACCTTGCAAAATCCACCTTAAAGTCCTTCACTCCGGTCCTTAAGACCCCAGAATTGTACTCCCCTGACCTTGCCCCTGTCAGCCACTACTAAGATTCAGTCAATATAGTGTTCTCTTTCATTGCAGTAAGTCTAATAAACTTAGTTTTGTGTGATCAATATACTTTTCTGGTGAATTTTTGTGGGGGTGGTAGTGTCAATATTTGACAGCCTTCTCCTTACTCTAAGCTGTGATAGCATCTTACTCCACCAAGATGGAGACTGTAAATCCTAGAATAAAAGTACACAAGAAATAAGGATTTTGAGGAATTGGAACAATACATTACGTGGTTTTAGATTTTGTGAGTGGGTCAAGTACAGTAGGGAGTGTTGGTTAGGAAAATAACCAGTGTAGCAGTTTACATATGTTTGAAAGTACAGGTTTTCATGTATTAACATTGTCTTAGAGCATCAAACGAACAAGAGCTCAGGGATAGGATGAAAATACAACTCTAATATGTTTTACTAGAAAAAGAGAATTAGACTAAGATATGTGTACTTCAACCTGATTTCAAAGTGTAGCTCTAAAAGAAGTACTGACCTACCCACTGAGTGATGTATAAACAGAGGAATCTGAAATACTCTCACACTTTTCTGACACATACCTATTGAGTTTAGATGGAAATTAGTTAACAATAGACAGAGGAGAAAAATAAAACACTAAATTTTAAAAAATGATGTTTTCAGAAAAGATTAGCATATTAGCACTGAAGTCACCCAGGAAGTTTTAAAAATATAACAAAACACAGACTTGTGGGCAGGGATTATGATTTAATTAATCTGGTTTAGGATCTACTTCCAATATGCAGCTAGGATGGAGAACTCCAGAGCTGGAACAGAGGTCAGCAAACTACACTTTGTTGGGCCAGATAGATCTTATCATCTGTTTTTGCACAGCTCTTAAGCTAAGAATATTTTTTAAAACTTTAAAGTATTAAGGGGGAAAAGACTATTTCAGGGACACATAAATGTTATAAGAAATTCAAAGTTTAGTGTCAATTAATAAAGTTTTCTGAGGATGTAACCACTTTCATTTGTTTACTTATTGTCTGTGGTCGCTTTTGAGTTAAAACAGCAGAGTTGAGTAGTTGAGATAGAGTGTATGATCTGCAGAACCAAAAATGTATATTTTTTAGACCTTAACAGAAAATGTTTGCAGATCTAGAAGATTCAGAGGAAAAGCCTATCTCTAGGGTGGGTCTACAGCATAATTCAGAATAAAATTTTAGAAAACTCATTGATGTATTAACACAGTATGACTTAACTGTTACAGATTGATAACAAATTATGTGGAGAAAGAATACTAATTCATTATCAAAAAGCGCAAAAAAGAAATAAAAGAGAGGTGACTACATTAAGAAAGGCAGGTAAGTGAAATGCAGTATCAATGCTGGACATATTTCCTTCCATGCTTTGACATTAGCAAATCAAAATTTTACTCTTCTTCACTGTGGTTTCTGTTTTACAACAGTGAAAGTATAGAATGGGAAAATACAAACAGCAAAGACACATACATCCAGCTGGCAAAAAAACGTGTATTTTCTAATAAACTGGCTTCTGTTCAAGGTTCTAACATTCTGGAAACTGAATCCAATGCCTGCGTTGACATTCCTTGGGTCACTTACCTTATCCAACCACACCAATTAGTATTCTGTGTGATCTGCATTAAAGTAATGTTATTAACTCGGTACATCACTGCAGTGCTAATTCATCATTTCAGCAGTAAACGTGAATGCCTTAGGCTGTCTAGGACCAGTTTTCACCAGCAACTCTATGTGGCTCCCATGGAAACAATGGCAGTGACTAGCAGATCATGCTACAATAGATTAGGTTTTTGTCCTTTTCACATTTAGCCATGGATTTTCTAATTTGAAAATAAGCCTGCAAGTACATGGACAATTTGAAGGTGAGGTGAAGCAAGAGACCTTAGAAAACAGTAGATTCACTCTTATTATATAGAAATGGAACTTTAAGCAAAGAATTTTTTAAAATGAAAAATATACAGCTATCTTTATATATGTTACTTCAATTGATGATAATTTATGTATGCCATACTATATTTTAAAATTTTTTTTCTGTTTACCTCATTGTTTGCTCTTATGAAAAAAAGACTTAAATGAATATATAAAATATACGTCTTTTGTAAATGCGTTTATGGATTGTGAAAATGAACAAATTGATTTTATCTATAAAATATATAGTTTAATTGAGGCAAAACTATATATTTGATTTGATTTAATTTGTAAGTTAATTTTTTTTAAGTTGAGAGTTAAATTATAGTGTTTTTTCTGGCTGACTTCATTAAATGCCAATGCTGTATTTGCTTGTCAGCTATAATACTGAAATGTATGAAAGTGGAAATTTTGTATTTTATAATTCACGATGACTGCCTGAATTTGAAACTATAAAGACTGTATTAATGTTTTTCAAAAACCAATATTCTGTGGAATATTGCCATGGAGAAGTAAAAGAATGATTGTCAGATAAATGTTGGTATGACATTATGTGTAACTTTAGGTGACCTTTCAAAGAAAGTCTTACAAAGACTTTTATTCTAACACTAATTACTACTCACAATTATTAAATTTTGTAAAGTTCCACATGAATATAGGCTAAAAATCCTGACTCTAGAGGGTGGGAAATCATCTTGCCACTGTAATATTTTATTTTGATTTTTATTTTAAGTACAGGGCCAAGTGTAGGTTTGTAATGTAGGTAAACCTGTGTCATGAGGGTTTGTTGTACAGACTATCTTACCATCCAGGTATTAAGCCTAGCACCTATAAGTTGTTTTCCTGGATCATTTCCCTCCTCCCATCCTTGATCCTACAAAAGGCCACATTGTGTGTTGTTCCCATCCATGTGTTCTCATCATTTATCTCCCACCTAAAGCAAGAACATGCAGTATTTGATTTTCTGTTCCTGTATTAGTTTGCTGAGGAAAATGGCCTCCAGCTCCATCCACATTCCTGTTCTTTTTTGTGGCTACATAGTATTCCATGGTGTAAAAGTATCACATTTTCTTTATCCAGTCTATCATTGATGGGAATTTAGGTTGATTACATGTCTTTGCTAACGTACCTCAAAATAATAAGAGCTATTTATGACAAACCCACAGCCAATATCATACTGAATGGGCAAAAACTGGAAAAATTCCCTTTGAAAACTGGCACAAGACAGGGATGCCCTCTCTCACCACTCCTATTCAACATAGTGTTGAAAGTTCTGGCTAGGGCAATCAGGCAAGAGAAAGAAATCAAGGGTATCCAGTTAGGAAAAGAAGAAGTCAAATTGTCCCTGTTTGCAGATGACATGATTGTATATTTAGAAAACCCCATC
>NW_016820473.1:14217-16659 GCF_001698545.2 Rhinopithecus bieti | reverse complement strand
AAGTTTTTTTTTTTTTTTTTTTTTTTTTTTTTTTTTTTTTTGTGGCAGTTGTGAATGGGAGTTCATTCCTGATTTGGCTCTCAGGTTTACTAATATTGGTGTATAGGAATGCTAGTAATTTGTGCAAATCAATTTTGTATCCTGAGACTTTGCTAAATTTGTTTATCAGTTTAAGAAGCTTTTGGGGCCAGGAATGGTGGCTCACGCTTGTAATCCCAGCACTTTGGGAAGCCAAGACAGGCGGATCACGAGGTCAGGAGATCCAGACCATCCTGGCTAATACGGTGAAACCCTGTCTCTACTAAAATGCAATAAAGTAGCCGGTCATGGTGGCAGGTACCGGTAATCCCAGCTACTTGGGAAGCTGAGGCAGGGAAGTCGCTTGAACCCAGGAGGGCGGAGGTTGCAGTGAGCCAAGATTGCGTCACTGCACTCCAGCCTGGATGACAGAGCGAGACTGCGTCTCAAAAAAAATAAAAGGAAGATTTTGTGCTGAGACTATGTGGTTTTCTACATAGAATACCATGCCATCTGCAGAGATAGTTTGACTCCCTCTTTCTATTTGAATACCCTTTATTTATCCTTTTGCCTGATTCCCCTAGTCAAAACTTCCAACACTATGTTGAACAGGAGTGGTGAGAGAGGGCATTCTTGTTTTGTGCTGGTCTTCAAGTGGAATGCTTCCAGCTTTTGCCCATTCAATATAACATTGGCTGTGGGTTTATCATTGATGGCTCTTATTATTTCGAGGTGTGTTCCTTCAATACCTCATTCATTGAGGTTTTAAAATGAATGAATATTGAATTTTATCAAAAGGCTTCTCTGTAACTATTGAGAAAATCATGTGGTTTTATCTTCAGTTCTGTTTATGTGCTGAATCACATTTATTGATTTGAGTACGTTGAACCAGCCTTGCATCCTGGGGCTAGAGCCTACTTGATCATGGTGGATAAGCTTTTGATGTTTTCTGGATTTGGCTTGCCAGTATTTGGTTGAGAGTTTTGCATAGATGTTCATAAAGGATATTTGCCTAAAGTTTTCTTTTTTGTTGTTGTATCTCTGCCAGATTTGGGTATCAGGACAATCCTAGCCTCATAGAATGAGTTAGGAAGGAGTTCCTTCTCTTCAATTTTTTGGAATAGTTTCAGTAGGAATGGTATCAGCTCTTCTTTGTACATCTGGTAGAATTCAACTCTCAATCCATGTCGTCCCGGGCCTTTTTTGGTTCGTAGGCTATTTATTAGTGCCTCAGTTTCAGAGCTTATTATTGGTCTATTGAAGGATTCAATTTCTTTCTGGTTCAATCCTGGGAAGCTGTATGTGTCCAGAAATTTATGCATTTCTTCTAGATTTTCTAGTTTGTGTGCATATAGGTGTTCATAATATTCTCTGTTGGTTGTTCGTATTTCTGTGTGTCAGTGGTAATATCTCCCTCATCATTTCTGATTATATTTATAACATAGCATTAAATGTAATTAAACGTTGATGGCAATTATCAATATATGCAATAAAATAATTTAAAAGTCTTGGATTTTGCTACTGGGTTATAGTTGAGCTTTTTTGCCAATGTATTTTAGAAATATAAGCCTTCAAGTCAAAGAAAATTCCAATGTAATAATAAAAAAATTCACAACAACCTTAGAATATGACTCAAGTAATTAGAAAAAATGCTAGGTGGGATGAAGAAGAAAATCTGGCTGTCATTTATATATGTAAAACATGAGAAGTTTTAAAACATATTCTTAATTTTCACTGCTTTTGGAATATAGTCCTCTAAACTGAAAACAATATCTATGAATATTTTAGGGAAATTTCAATATTTAAATCTTAAATTGCAGAATGAATTTATATATTTTATTTGTTTGTTTGCTTGTTTGTTTATTGGAGGTAAATCCTTATATTCTATTTTCAAAGATAGGTTTATAAGTGAGGCTTTTGTCTTTCACAACTTTTGCTGACCTTATTCTTTCCACTTGTGGGTGTTTGAACATTAATATTTCATAATACCAAAGTGTAAAATATTTACACTGCCTCATTTCACACAACTATTTTGTTTTTTTTTTAAGATGCTTCAGAAATGCTTTGGTGCTAATGTTTCCTGGAATGCTCACTACAGATATAGAACTAGTGCTTTAAATAGATTATTGAGAATTTTCCTTGATCATATAAGTTATACATATTTTGTTATACAATTTTAAGTTAAATGTTTTAGAAATTAAGTTATCCTGCATGAAATCCATAATATGCTGTAAAATTATCACTGCAAACCCTAAAATATTTCACATATTTATGATATTTTGTGAAATCTAAGTTGCAATCTATAAGAAAAGCCATTCTTTTATGTATGAAAAAGAACAATAAATGTATCTATTATATAAGAATCATGAATATAAGAATTCTACCATTTATAGAGATGTTAAAATGTAAAAAAAAAAAAAAAAA
>NW_016820473.1:0-13875 GCF_001698545.2 Rhinopithecus bieti | reverse complement strand
AAAAAAAAAAAAAAACATGTCTTAAAAGTTTTGGCTATAAAAATAAAACATTTAATAAATATTTTAGTTGTGACCCACTTGTCTGAAAAATATATTATCTTCAAAATTTGTTTAGCATCTTTATTTTTTAATGCATGTGTTTTATTTTTTATTTGTTCTGAATTTTTGATTTGCATTATATGTTACTTCTTATACCTCAAAGTAAGCTCATATTTTCTTTGGCCCTACCATAATAATCAGTTTCTTTCAACAGGCCTCTTATTGATGGAAATGCAGGGTTTATCCTTTAGTTAGAACTGTGTTTTCATGTATCTGAAATTTATGCAATGGTAAAGCAAGAGCCTTTCTACGAAATTCATGCTATATTTAAAACTGTACGTGTGACTGGCTTCAAGATGAAGCAGATGCTTTTCTTTCTCAAGATTATTAGTACTTAAAGATATTCTGAATGGTGGCTTTAAATATGACTCAAATTGGCCCCCCGTATAAGTAAAGTTCTGATAAACAGACAGAATTAACCATATAAAATGTATTTAATTTGGTTATAAATTGAGTAGCATCTAGGCGTGATTTAATCATTTCATCAGCAGCATACTATGACATTTCTGCATTATACCCAGAAGGGCAACTTGTATTCTAAAATCAGATGAAAAAAATTATTGATAAATTCAAGGTATTCCAAATAGAGAGATCTAACAAATACATATGTGCATCTGTGACCTATAAAACACTATGCTGCTAAAACCAGACTCCCCAGCCTCATGGAGCTTACAAGTTTATAAGATGGAGAGTATTTTGAAAGAATGGTGAGAGAAGGGAATTGAAATTTTCTGGAAAAGAAAATTCATTTTGGAAAGTGATAGGCTATTATATTCTAGTGATAGGTGGGGTGAAGAGAGAGATTCCAACTGGGTTTTGTCTTATAGTAATGATTAGAAGTTTTTGAGCATGAAGTTGAAACAAAAAAAGGAAGTCCTTGGGAAGGTAGCAATGTTTAAGAAAACCATGAACTTTTGTGTGGTTCAGGTCTAAGATAATGGTTTGGAATAAGGAAGTAGAGATGAGTAGGAAAAGAAAAAGTTTAATAGTTATTTGAAAAAAGGTTAGTGAATTTTAAGACGAGTAAATTATATTAAGACACTCTAATATATTTGACGAGGTAGTCAACAAACATTTATAGAATGTATCCTGGTTTGCCATTTTCTTCACAATACATAGCAAAATCCTCATTGAGAAATATAACCTTTTCTTTTGCATTATTGGAGTGAAGAACAGTTATAATATATTTTGTATTTTAATATTTCTAAAAGGTTCTCAGGATCTTTTATTTGTAATTTCACTACAATTTTAAAGACACAAATATTATTCTGTGATAAATTTATCAACAGAACAGCTTATGGCTTGTGATAAAAATTTAGAGTAAGCATAAGGCAAAATTATGTCTGGACTGGGAACTAAAAACTCCACTTGTTATACAAAGTTGAGAATTTAAAGCAAGCTTGACTCACATAATATCTTTAAACTATAAGTAGTGATGATGAGGCTGTCAGTGGAAAAGACTAGCACATATAAAAATATCCCTGCTTCAATATTATTTCTATTGTCAAAATGGGATTTATAAAAATGTTCACTTATGACCAATTGCTTACAAATCACAACTTCTTGGTAAAATAGCAACTTAAATTTTCATTAACAAATGACTAAATCAAAATTAGAACAAAATCCATTTACGTTTTTTGAATCATATTGGGGTAGTTCACGTGGTGGCCACAAACAAATCCCAAATCTTTGTAGCCTAGAACAAGGGTATACTTCTTGCTCACACTGAATATTCATTTTGACTTTGTTGGTGTTCTGTTTTATGTTAAGCTCACTCATGGAAGCCAACTGAGTCATCACAAACAGCAGCTGTCATTATGGAAGTTGGAAAGAGCAGAAGAATCATGCACTGGTTCCTGAAAGCTTCTGTCTAAAAATGACACCTATCAAATCCATATGTAGCTTTTGACTAAAATCAGAGCAAGCTCCAGGGCACAGCATATTCATTCTCCATTAACAGCAAACCACTTTTATTCATGCAGGTCTTAGAGTACAGACAACTTTCATTAGATTGGTTATATAAATGGCCTGAAGATGGCCAATTCATATTAGTCCCTATGTTGTTTACTTCCCCACAGCAATTGAAGACTGTGAGCACATAGCCAGCCAGCACCAAAATCAAATCCCTACACATCTAGTTGCTTTAAATATAGTCTCATTTAAAATGTGTTTATCCATTCAGCACCTGTCTGCTTTTCATAACCTGTGAAACTGCACCCAACATCGGCTGGCCACAGATTAGAGAAAATCTATAGCTGTAAATGACCCCGAACCACTGCTGCCTTTCAGAGTTCTCTGATCCAGAGGCTCCCCACCATGCTGCTGAATGGCATGACCAGTCTCCCTTTCCCTGGGAGTTGTCCCTCCCACTTCCCCTTCACGATGGTGGCCCCATTCCACTATCTCTGAAAGGTCTCCCAACAAAGTTCGGGTAAGATAATGTTATTTTGTGTTTATTTTCCTTGATTGTCCCCAGATACTCAAATAATCAAGCTCATCACAAGATTCTCTTACTTTACCTTGAAATTCAGGCACCCCTTGCACGCCTGAGTCATGATGGAGGTCTCCCTCAGATCTTCTGTCATACCCCTAGTAGTACTTCTCCCAAGCAGTCTGTGGAAGACTGTGTAAGAGAGTTGGTAAGCAGGTACAGAGTCTTCTTGTTTCTGGGATCTCAGGGATTTTAAACTTTCATACTAGCCACTAGCCTCCACTTCATCTTTAAGAATGCTAAAAATTCTTCCTTATTTGTCTCTGTGTGGCTATCTCTTCCTTTCATATGCTACCAAGGTGAAATAATCTACATGACTGATCTCAGTGGAGAGAAGCATGACATCTTTTGGGTTTCATTTCATTAATTTGCTTTGTTTTCTCAGCTCACTGATGGATTAAACAAATATGGTTTTATAGATTATCCGAGTTTTTCTTGTTGTTAAGGTTATTAATATTTGATTTTTCTCTACTTCCGAAGAAGTAGAAATAATTCTAGATTTTAATTGCATTTAGTAGTTGAAATGACTGTGTTGCTATGACTGTGAGATGAATGTGCTGTTCTTTGAGCATTAATGCTGAACAACTTACTAGTTGTGTCTTTTGATTTAGAAATCATACTGTAAATTTCTTATACTCAAATATAAGTAATGTAAGTTTTGAAAGAAGAGCTTGCGGTTGCTTGGGTTAGCAAACTATTTTAAAGCTAATATTTAACATTTATGCTCAGGAATAATAATAAAAGAAAACTTACAGGGTAGATACCCAGTTTTATGGTTGAAGAAACTTATGTCAACGTATGGTAAATTAGACTTTAAACTAGAACTTTCAAACTCCAAAGACCATTACTAAATTATCCTGTCTCAAATCATAATAAAAATAAAATTATGATGTCACAGTGTAATAGTTTACTATAACCCATACTTTAAAAAAGTGTTTTAAAATTACATAAAGAAACCAGAAAATCAAGTATAAATTGATGGTTCATCATAATTATCATTTATAGAACATATATTTCATTCATAAATATATATGTATACTATATATTTGAGTTATTATTGCATATGTATATTTTAATTTTAATTTAGTATAATTTTATTTCCACAAGTATATAAAGCTCCAAATTGAAAAATTTATTTAAAAAATCATAACTAATAATGACATTCCATTGCTATATCAGTGATACACAAGAATTATTCTTGAAGATAGAGATATCACTAGGCAGTTGCTACTATGCATGTGCGTAGCATTGATACTAAAGCCAATCTTTGTAGCGTTAGAAGTGTTAATGTATCACTGAAAAAATAGCAATCTGCCTTACACTCAGGCAACTATTTCTATGTGTGTGACCTTGTAAGAAAAGTCAGCATTTCAATCAGGGTAACTATAAAGTCACCCAAATTTTGACGTTTCAGTGGGAAAGTAGAAATTATTTAGCTTAAAAAGGAACAACTAATTTTTGGAAGACTTTATGGTAAATGAGAGCACCAAAATCCTTATTTTAGAGAATCTTACAGGATAGTGGTTTTTTAACATTTGAATAATTACACATTTAGTGTTTAGATATGGAAATTTTTCTACATAAGAAAACAGATGATATCTTACACCGTAGTCACATTTTAACATTAAAATTACTAAAATAATGAAAGTATTTTATACTAGCACTAGTGCCCGGCTGGAAAAATTTGGACAATAGCAGCACAGGGAAACATGCAAGACAGAGACTTAAGTAGAACTTCTTACCACATGTCTTAGTATTCCACATAGAGAATCAGGAAACAGTCACATTACCAAGTTAGGGGATAGAAATTTGCTAAGAGAACTGGCGAACCAACAGAGGCTTGAAGGTGGAACAAAGGGGCTTTTCTCTTGCAAACAGAGATACACAGCTGGGAATATATACATAAGTAGTAGATAGTGACACATTGGTCCTAACAGCATATCAGGACTTGTTTGTAGCAATCCCCAGTCCAATAACCAGATCAGCATGCTGCAGAAAATAGTATGGACCCTTGTAGCTCCCATTTTCCTCCCAGTCATGGAATTATTGATGCCACCTGCTCTTACAAATACAACCAGGTGGCCTTTTGGAGATGAGGAGTTGGGTAGTATTTACCTTACAGAGGCTGAATGTTCCAAAGGAGAGCCTTTAAACTACACAAAACTTCAAGTTTCCAATGTTCAAGTTCAAAGTGTTCTCCTCTAATACCCAACGGGAAAAGTGATTGCTTAAAAGATTAGATTTAATTTTTTATAGAATACAAGATACAGTATTTTTTTTTTTACTTTTTTTGTTCATTTGAGTCCTGCAGAGAAAATATTCTTCTCTGTTAGTAGTAATATCAGATCATTTACCTATTTTTCACTTTTTTCTCTGTTCCAGTATATACACTTATTTTCATTTAATGTCTGTGTGTATTGCTAAAAGGCAATGAATAGAAATGATAATAGTAGTGTTAAGTCGGCCCTTATTTTAAGTTTGAAACTTCCATAACAGAAAAATACATGTCTTTGTTTATGAATTTTGAGCCCTCATATTCCCTTAGAAAATATTCACCTTGATATCAACCTCTTGGATAAATTCAGTTCTCCTTGTCTTTGTTCTCATAGGCCACTGTATATACACAATATATGGTCTTATATTACTATACTATAAATTGGGAACTTTAGCCTATTCCTTCCACTGGGACGGTGACTCCCTGAGAGTAAAACTTTGGTTTTTTGCGGTATTCAGTCCCTGATGTGGTGCTTATCACGTGATGGATGCTAAAGATATATTTGGTAAATATTAAATAAGTTCAATATTAAGAAATACAAAACTAGATCTAACCAGATTTTACACGTATATCTTTTTTCTTTTTTCAATCTATTTGGATAATTTTCAAACACTTCTCTAAATTTTACTTTAGTGAAGTATTTAGTTAAAATATTTACAAAATAACTCCTACCAATAATACAATTTATGTTTATTTACCAAAATATTCCAACTAGTTTTAGAAATAAAAATCCACTTACTTTATGTGCTTAAGAATCCAACAAATTGGTGTTTTGAGGATATGCATTGGATTCTAAAGTGGCAGTGCTGTCTGAAAATAGACTTTATAAATATACAGTATCATTATTATACTTTCATTTGAGATTACATTAGAATATAATTAACAAGAAAGATGATGCACATAATGCATTAATCATCTCTGTATTCGGTATATATATACAAAGGAAACAGAAAGTTAATAAGTGCTTTAAGTTAATGAGAATTTCCCTAAATTCAACTATACTTTCTCTGACTGATTTAAATTTCACTTCAATTACACATTATCTTTTCATTTTATATGAATTCTCAGTTTGTGACATTTCTAAATTAAAATTAGATGAGAATTTTAGATGATTTAAAGCAATATTTTAAGCATATTACATCAATCTCCTGAGTTGCTTAAAAGCAAGGCATTGTCACTCTCTACTGCCTAATATGATGCATATAATTTATGATACATTCAGTGAATAAGGAGGAGAATACACAGAGGTTTTTAAACAAAATAAATCTTATTTAAATTAAAATCAATATGTTGAGTTGAGTTTAGGAGCAACTGAATAAGTAGGAGAACATAATTTGGAGAGCACAATGGCAAATTCAGGAATTATGTGAGTTGCTAGATACTATATAAAAGATGCCGAGAACACAGACATTGTAGAACTGTGTAAAGTCCAGTTACCTTAACCATTTAGTTTTTAGTATGTAAAGTAGGTAGACTGCACAGAGAATACCTATCAATTACTTTTCAACTTTAAGCATTTTATTCAATCTGTGGGAAAATTATGAACTGTCATGCACTAAATCAAAGAATATTAAAAGAACAAGCATGTTAAAACTCTAAACACCTACATTATTTTTTAAGGAAGGATCACATTTTGTTTACTCTCTGTTTTTTGTGTAAGTTATTATAAAATAAAATGAATGAGTTAACAAGTTGGCAGATACTATATATGTAAAAATTAATGAGCTATTTAGCAATTAATTTAAAGGAAAAGTTTACTAATAACTTCAGTGGATTATTGATAGTTTTTAGAATTTGAAGGTTGACAAATTGCATTGCTAATTCAAGTAAGAAATAAAATTTATAATGGGAAGTTATGTCTTTGAAGAGTCAGTTTCTCACTGTTCTGTGCCCATAAAGAGGTTCGGTTAACAGAGACAAGAAAAATACTCCTTTGATTTTTTCCGTTATATAAGCAATGCATGCTCATTATCACTTGTTAAAACTACATGGTACATAAGGAAAAAAAAGTTAGATTTATAGATTAATAGTAACGCAGAATAAATCCCTAACATTCTTTCTTCCATATCCTTCTCTGAAATTATAAAACGGAGATGAAGAAGTTTAAGCATCGAGACTGTGATTCAATTATCTCCTAACTACTGATTACAATTGGGATGGAGAAAAAGATGTTCCTGAAGAAAGAAAGAAGACCAGGTGAGCTGGTCTAATCTCTTTGTAAATAGTCTGTTAACTGATCTTATAGTAAATAGACCAGCGATATTTGCTAGTGGGGGAGTCCTCATCTATAGGATACTTTGAGCAGGATATCCTTAGCTTAGGATTGCTTATGGTAACCAAATCCAAGATCTGTGGATTAATGAAGGAAGGCTTCCTGACAAATGTTGTGTAGTCTGGGTGTACATATAGATATGAGTGGACATGTTTTATATTCTAAATGTTCTTTTTGAGAGAGGACCTACAAACCTCCTTTGAAGTATCATCTATTCTGGCCCAGAGAGTGTGATGCAGAAAAGAAGGATCTGGGAGCCATATGTGATGTCTTTGACCTCTCTTTACTTCATGTGTGCCTCCTCATTTCTTCTCTCCTTGAAATTATTGTAAAGCCTGATAGTGTGTAATTCTAATTTGACACTGATTCTTCTTTGATTTATGGAAACATCACCTCCAGCACAGTTCAACACAGAATTTCCTGGTGGTGGCAGTGGTGGTGGCTCTCCACCTTCTCCAATTTCAAATCAGCTGCAGTCAGACTGTGGGTAATTTTGAGTATTAAAAATATGAAGGATGACAATTTCACTTATCAATCAAGTAAGAAAGAAAAATAGAATAGGAAGTCATATGTTTGAGGAGTCAATATCTTCCTGTTTTAAGCCCATATTGAAATTCAATATTGACAGGCTTTAAAAAAAGTTCATTGATTTTTCCAGTTCTAGTTATATGTGCAATATGAGATATGTTTTTTATATATCAATACTTTTGATGAATTTGAAAGAGCGTGTTATATATAAGGTATAAATTAGCTGACTAATACCAAAAAGAGGGAAGAAGGTGTAAAATAAAGCTCTTAAATATGAAGAGATATAAAACTGGGGATTAAAAATTAAATAGTGAACAAATACGATAGGAAGAATGATTTGACAAAAATAATCTGAAGTGAAGCACAGTTGTTGGTATTTATATTAAAGCCAAAGTGTAAATGTGAAATAAATGACTAACTGAGCCAGCTAGGGTTGCTTTTTTTTTTTTTGGAGACAGGGTCTCCCTCTGTTGCCCAGGCTGGAGTGCAGGGATGAAATCTCAGCTCACTGCAACCTCTGCCTCCTGGTTCAAGTGATTCTTGTGCCTCAGCCTCCCAAGTAACTGGAATGACAGGCACATACCACCACGACTGGGTAATTTTTGGCATTTTTAGTAGAGACAGAACTTTGCCATTTTGGCCAGGCTGGTCTCGAGCTCCTGGCATTAAGTGATCCACCCACCTTAGCCTTCCAAATGGCTGGGATTACAGGTGTGAGCCACCACACCCGGCCAGGGTTATTTAAACTCTGCACATTCCCAGGAAAACGATGGAACTTGGTAAGGTCTTGGGAGATAACTTCTAAGTCCTTGAAATAGTCTGTCTGGTAGAAGAGTTTTTGTATACCCAAGACCTTGGGCAAGTCTGACAGTTTGTGCTAATCATGTGATTAATGATGAATGCCTATTTTTGTATGCTCGAGGATTTGAGCCTCTCTGTATCAGCCTGACCTCTGGAGGCCTGGAGACTGAGTAGTAAGGTTAGTCACATGGGACTCTGCCTGCCTATGTGACTGTTTCTCAATAAAAACCCTGGATACCAATGATTGAGTGTGCTTCCCTGGTTACTCATACGTGTTGCTAGGAGACTTAACCAGTGTCTCTTAAAAACTACAAAACTGCTCTTGGTTTCTCCTGAACTTCACCCATACACCTTTTCCCTTTACTGTTTTATAATGTACTTTTGCTATAATAAGTCATAAGTATGAATATAGAAGCTTCTCTGAGTTCTCGGGGTCCTTACAGTGAATTATTAAACCTGAGGTTGTTCTTCAGGATCCCCACACAACATATATCTTATCCCATTAATTAAATAACCCTTTTTTTCTATCTAAGCAATAGAATCACAGAGTAAAATATTTAAAAATATTGAATATGATATAGATGAATAATTACATGAAAATGTAATGGTTTCCAATATTGATAAAAAATTATTAATATATAGCATGCTACAACTGAACTGAAGTGTGTGTGAATATATATATAAAGGAGATATGTATGTATCTCCTTTAGGGTTGGTTTGCAAATATTTTGACGCATGCCATGTCTCTTAATGACCATTTGCAAATAAAATAAATAACACAGTGTGGACCTGCTTTCATACCTATTGCTCTGATACCTGCAGTATCACCCTATTAGCTACTCTGTTAATTGGCATTGCCAAGAACCATCTAGAGCTCTGCAAAGAAGATTCTGAACAGGAATCATTCATGTTAAGGTAGAAAAGAACAAAATGAAGTCAATAGTTTGGCTTTTGATAGTTGCTCTAATGAAAAGCAAGTGCTGCACAAAAGCAAATGTGGAGGCCGGGTACAGTGGCTCACGCCTGGAATCTCAGCACTTTGGGAGATCGAGGTGGGTGGAACATGAGGTCAGGAGTTCAAGACCAGCCTGACCAACATAGTGAAAGCCCTGCCTCTACTAAAAATATAAAAAAATAGCCAGGTGTGGTGACGGGTGCCTGTAATCTCAGCTACTCAGAAGGCTGAGGCAGGAGAATCTCTTGAACCCGGGAGGTGGAGGTTGCAGTGGGCTGAGATTGTGCCACTGCACTCCAGCCTGGGTGACAGTGCAAGACTCTGTCTCAAAAAAAAAAAAAAAAAAAAAAATGTAGATGTGGAACCTGAAATGAGGGTGATAATGTCCAATCTGATTCCAAAGTTTGAGAAGTGGTGTAGTGCTCAAGAGTTGCTTGCACACCTCCTAGTAAGCAGTAGATGTTAGTTAATCATGAAATAAAAATATTCTTTTTCAAGCCTGTCTATTGCTTTTTCAAATGGCAAGATTTTATTGACAATAACACTTATTAAATTATTCAGATCCACCACTGAATAAACTATTAGGCATTTAATACACCTAAGGGTGTTCTGAAAGAAATGAAAACGAACCACTGTGTTTCTGTGAAAATAGAAAGTTTTGGAACATCTTATCTATGGCATTTGAACAATATAAAATGTCAGGCCTCCCTAGCTCTGATATATTGAACCAGAATCTATATTTCATGGGACCCAACAGAAATTTAACCATCAACTTATTCTGATGATGTAGATTTACATTCTGATGATGTAGCCTGTGATTGTTTGGCTTATTGAATATAGATCTCATGAAGTTCAGCTTAGTGATATTGTTTATATTCATTATAGTCAACTGATAAAGTGTTTTACATCAATATTTTTCTTGTTATAATGATTATATATCAGTATGTTTGCAGCAGACCACAGGTTTCAAAGAAATTGTAATCTTAAGACTCCCCATTGGAACCAATTAGCACTTAAAATATTTATTATGAAAACACTTATTGTTCACTAATTCATGCATGCTCAGTTAAATTTTAATGAGGCCATTTATTTAGTTATTTTAACAATAGGCCCTTTATATTCTACATGTGCCTTTGATGGTATCAATGAACTAGTGTAACATAGTTCTGTTAAAAGAAAAGAACTTCCATGTGATTCTTTGATCTATGAAAGCATTGCAATTTTGTTTCTCATTAGCTTACAAATGTTGAGAGTAAAGGCCATCATTAACTCTGGCAGAGAGATGTACTCCTGGCCCAAGTGTGGGAACAAGAAAAGATTCCAGAAGACTGTTAATCAAAAATTAGCTATATAGATAAATAATTCTGAGAGATGCTGTGAGAAAAAGCTATATAATACAATTATTTGTAAAAAGCAGAATATAGCATGTTTTAATGATCCACTCCACATTTGCATATTAAATGCTCTGGGTACTTCTGAGGTAAATAAAAAAATGGAATGTTATTAACTCAGTGAATGACTACTTACTATCCTCAATGAGTGTTTATTGATTGTCCACTATGTATCAGTCACCACATAATGGTGAAGACAAGAAGATGTCATCATTATCCTTTTGGAGGGAGACAAGTCAATTCAATGAGCTGTGTGATCAAGCATGAGCATATTTTACTGCTACAGTGTGATTTGAACATCATGGATCAGGTACAAGCTGATTCAGTCTACAGGTATCAGGAAAAATAAATAAATAAATAAAAAGAAAAGAACTAGCCAGACATGGTAGCTCATGCCTGTAATCCCAGTACTTTGGGAGGCCAAAGTGGGGGAATCACCTGAGATCAGGAGTTCAAGAGCAGGCTGGCCAACATGGAGAAACCCCGTCTCTACTAAAAGTACAAAAATTAGCCAAGCTTGATGGTGTGTGCCTGTAATCCCAGCTACTCCAGAGGCTGAGACAGGAGAATCGCTTGAACCTGGGAGGCGTAGGTTGCAGTGACCTGAGATCGTGTCACTGCACTCCAGCCTGGACAACAGAGTGAGACTAGATCTCAAAAAAATAAAAGAGCTAAGATCTGAAATATGTGTGTGTTTTTAGCCAACATATGTGCATGTGTGCGTTCATGCGAAATAAAGAGAAAGAGCATGAGAGAGAAAGAAAGAGAGAGGAAGAGAGGGAGGAAGAGAGAGTGAGGGATTGAAAAGGGAGCTTGGGGATTTAAAGAGGTATGGAAGAAATAGGGTGGGACATTGCATTCAATTATTTATTCGTCTTTCTGCAGTAAAATTAAAGCTTTATAAAATAGAAAGTGTTCGGTTTCCTTTCAGATGTTTCCTCAGGCAATAACTTTGCCTAGAAAATTACAGGTGCTTAAAATCAAGTTCAGCATAGGTTGAAAGATAAGTGATAGTAAAGCTAATTAGGGTGGATAGCATAAACCAGCTCTTGATTTATTACCATGTGTTATAGACTGAATGTTTTTGCCCCTCCGAAATTCATGTTAAAGCCCTAATATCCAGTGATTTGGAGATGGGAACTCTAAGGAAATAACTAATTTTAAATGAGATCATAAGTGTTGGGCCTTGATCTAATAGGATTAATGTCCTTATAAGATAAGACACTGCACAGTTCAGTCTCATCTCTCTGTCTCTCTTTTCTTTTTTGCTTCTCTCTCTGTCTCCATCTTTCTGCCCACACACTGAGAAAAGACCATGTGAGGACATATAGAGAGGTTAGCTGTCGACAAGACTAGAAGAGAAACCTCATTAGAAACCAGATTTGATGACACTTTGATCATGGACTTCTAGCCTCCAGAACTATAAGGTAATATTTATTTATTTCTTTATTTGTAATTTAAGCCACCTAGATTGTGATATTTTTGTATAGCAGCCGAGCAGACTAAGACATTATGTTTCATAATTTGGTATATATTCTATTGCCAAATGGGAGACCATTGAAAAGTTTTAGGCAAGAGAGTATTAGGAAATTACTGGCTGCAATGTAGAAGATTGTAGTAGGTGGTTATGAAGCTGTGGTTGTGGGAAAGTTCAGATGTGTTTAAGAGGAACATTGGTCCGGGCGCATTGGTTCACACCTATAATTCCAGCACTTTGGGAGGCCGAGACTGGCAGATCACCTGAGGTTGGGAGTTCGAGACCAGCCTGACCAGCATGGAGAAACCCTGTCTCTACTAAAAATACAAAATAATTAGCCAGGTGTCATGGCGCATGCCTGTAATCCCAGCTACTTGGGAGGCTGAGGCAGGAGAATTGCTTGAACTCGGGAGGTGAAGGTTGCGGTGACCTGAGATTGTGCCATTGTAATCTGATGCCCAGCCGGGGTAACAAGAGCGAAATTCCGTCTGAAAAAAAAAAAAAAAAAAAAAAAAAAAAAAAAGAAGAAGGTTGACATAATTTTATATCTAATTACTTAGAAAATGAAGAATTCCTGTGTTTTAAATTTGTTGATTAAATGTTCAACAGTAACGTTCAAATTCAGAGTTTGGGGCAAGCTGAATGGTTCCATGTTGGTAATGTTGAATTTGATGTTGTTATGAGATATCCAAGTAAAGACCCCAGAGAAGCAGTTGAAACATATGTCTGAAACTTGGAAAGAAAGGTAATTGTATATATATACAATTCCTCCTCTTCTGGATATATATATGAATTCCAGCCATAGAGAGATTTTTTAAAAAGAGTCGAGAAGAGAAACTAAAAGAGATCCCTAAGACAAAAAAAAAAAAAAAAAATTAAGTATTAAAAAAGGATGAAGTTTGCAATGAAATGTGTCCACTCGTGGATTCAAAAGATAAAACTAGGGGACTTTTGAGGAAGAATTCATTTAAGATAATTTTGAAAATTGGAAATATGGTCAATGTTTTCAGATTAGACATAGTATATTTCTTCAAAAATATGAATACAAATACTTCTTCCTTTTGAATCTATTGCAAATTGAAAAATGTGACAGTCTATCTTTCAATACATATTCTGCTTATTAAAATTTAATTTCAAAGACAAAGAAAATAAAGCTACTGGGAGTATCCACTTTAGCTCTTCATATGTAGAAATCATTATAAGATGGCAAAATATTATTTTACTTTTCAGGGTCATTCATTATCCAAAATCTCCTTCGCTTACAACACTAAGCTTCTTAATAAACATGATTTTATGGGACCTGACGGGTGCAGGAGTCACTTATTTGTGATGAAGGACTATGTATGAGATAAAATATTATAAATTATTTAAAACCAAATATTTTCTTATTGTAGAAAATAAAGTTATAATAAATTTTCTTTTATAGATATTAGAGTGACAAAGAAAAGAACATTGAATTTAAACAAATGTTGAGTAAAGCCTTGATCCTACGACAACCTAATTACATAGTAAAACAAGATGAGAAAATGACAGACTTTACAATAACAGTATAGTGATTTGAATAATGAATTTTAAATTTCTGATTA
>NW_016820472.1:0-2434 GCF_001698545.2 Rhinopithecus bieti | reverse complement strand
CGCTCGCCCTAGGGCTGGCTGAGGAGGGGAACCCAGCGCGAGGACCGTAGTTGAATGGGGCTCCCAGCGCGAACCCTTGCCCGGGGACCCCACCTCCTGTCGCCCCTGGGGTTGGGGCGGGAGCCCCTCCAGGGTCGCGGGGCGCTTCTTCTTTGTCGCTGTCAGTGAAGGAATGTGGCGCGGGCTGGGGGTGGCGGAGGCCGTTTCCCCACCCAGAGTGGGGGTAGGGGCTTCCCTCTCCTCCATCTCTTCCTCAGGGTCTCCGGAGGTGCCGGGCCTGCCCCAGCCGGGGCTGGAAGCTCGAACACCTAAGTCCGGACCTCGGTCTCCAGGGTTTCCATCACCCGCTCTCCCCTCATCAAAGCGCCTTTCTCTCTTTCCCCTTCTTTCTCTGGGGACCCTGGCCCTTGCGGCCGCAGGGTGGGAGCTGAGACGTCGGGGGTCCCGAGTTCCATCCCCGCTGCCTCCCCTTTTTCCTCCCGGAATCTCTGGGAACTAGAAGCCCCGAACCCACGGTCAGCCTGGACCGCGGCATCCCTCCCTCTCCCCGCCCATACACATCAAACGGGAGCATCTCTGATCCCCTTGGGGACCGGCTGCCCAGGAGGCGGTGCCGGGAGCGCCCTCGGTCTCCGGGGATTCCCTCCCTTTCTCCCTGGCCGCGGCCCTCCGAGCGTTCGCCTCCTCCAGGGCCCGGGGACTGGGAACTCGGACGCCTGGGTCCTAGCCTGGCCCCTCCTGACCCTCCCCTCTCCTTGCCATCCCTCGAGCTCTCCACTCCTCCCCTTCCCCCTCTCCATCTCGCTCTTGCTTCCTCTTCGGGATCCCGGACTCCCGGGTCCCAGCCCTCCCCCACCCCCCGTTCCCAGGCGGTGACAGCGGGCTCCGAGTGACAGGCGCTCGGCCGCTCCCGCCCTCCCTCCCCGCAGGCGAGCGCGGCGCTCCCCTCCCCCTCCTCCCGAGCCTGGTGGAGGAGGCGGAGGGCGAGCGCCCGCGGCGTCGCACAAAGGGGCCGGGGCGACCTCCCCACCCTTCCCCAACCCCGTGCACTGGCTGCCTTGACCTTGAACATCGAGGGCTGGGGCGGGGTGAAGGGGGGTGAAACGGAGAGAGCGAGAGAGGGAGCGGTCCCCCACCCCACCCACGAGAAGGGATGCGCCTGCTGGCTGGACCAGAGGCCGCCAGTTGCTTCTGGTTTCTGGCGGGAATGGGGGTGGGAGGTGGAGGGTGGGAGTTGGGAGAGGAAGGGGGGGGCAGAGACTTGGAGGCACGCGCCTACACGTGTGGCTCCGCCGTGAGCAGGGTGCCGGGAGCCGGTGTGTGGGGCTTGGATCCGTGTGAGGTGGTGCATGGTGATGACACCCCTCTGCTGCCCTCTCACCTTAAGTGGCACACACAGACAGCTGTCTGTCCTGCGAGGGATATCCGCAAAATGGCTGGGAACGGGGCACCTGTGCAAGTTGGTGGATCTACAGGAGATGGGGCCCCTCACCTTGACCCTGGCCCAGACCCCGGGAGGAGGTGTGCTGCAGCCCTGAGCAGGGGCCCAGCCAGAGTAAGCCTGGACTGGGAGGGCCCTGCCCCTCTGTGCCCTCCCCTTCCAAAAGGTCTCTGCAGGGTGGGGACTCTCTGGCTCCTGAAGGAATGTGAGTCAAATCCCATGGGGACAAGGAGCTGGAGGGTGCCGCCCTCGGAAGTTACCACTGCTTGAGTTCGGAAGCCAGCTTGAGCCACGAATGTTCCCTGCCGTCAGCCTCAGTTTTGCCATCTGTGTATGGGGGCTTCTAACAGCCCTTACCACCCCATGGGGCTGTCGTGGGGCTTAAATAAGGCCATCTTTGTAAAGCACTTAGCGCAGAGACCGACACTGATGAAATGTAGTAATTATTAGTAGTAGTATCAATATTGATTTATGAAATTGATTTCTACTGTGGGCCAGCTGCCCCACCGGGCACTGCGGGATGGGGCAGGAGGATTATTTGGGCCAGGGAGAGGACTGGGAGTTCAAGTGTGTAGAAGTGTGTGGGAGTGGTGTGTGCAGGTGGTTAGGGCGGAAGGAAAGAAAGGAGAGCCCGCTCCAAATGTCAGCCTGGGTCTGCGGGTAGAGGTCCTGCTGGTGGGCCAGACACGGAGGCTCATGCCTGTAATCCCAGCACTTTGGGAGGCCAGGGTGGGCAGATCACTTGAGCTTAGGAGTTTGAGACTAGCCTGGCCAACATAGGGACACCCTGTTTTTACAAAAATAAAAAAATTATCCGGGTGTGGTGGTGCACACCTGTAGTCCCAGCTACTTGGGCGTTTGAGGTGGGAGGATCGCTTGAGCCTGGGAGGTGGAGGCTGCAGTGAGCTGTGTTCATGCACTCCAGCCTGGGCCATCGAGTGAGACCCTGTCCAAAAAAAAAAAGAGAGAGAAAAGAAAGAGGAAAGAAAGAAA
>NW_016820471.1:0-244 GCF_001698545.2 Rhinopithecus bieti | reverse complement strand
TTAAAAATTAAGTTTATTTTTAATGTTATTTTTTATTTATTTTTGAGACGGAATCTTGCTCTGTCGCCCAGGCTGGAGTGCAGTGGTACTATCTTGGCTCACTGCAACCTCTGCCTCCAGGGTTCAAGTGATTCTCCTGCCTCAGCCTCCCGAGTAGCTGGGTCTACAGGTGTGTGCCACCACGCCCGGCTAATTTTTTGGATTTTTTTTTTTTTTTTTTTTTTGAGACGGAGTCTCGCTATCT
>NW_016820470.1:5843-7482 GCF_001698545.2 Rhinopithecus bieti | reverse complement strand
CTCAAAAAAAAAAAAAAAAAAAAGATCAGAGCCCCTCAATATAGTGTTTAAAGCCCTTTCTAGGCCTTCTTTCTCCCTAAATTTACCCCTGTTATAGTTCTACACTCCAGCCAGACTTTATTACTAACTTTTTTACCCATTCAAATACTTAGCTCTTTCCAACATCTGAACCTTTGCATATGCGGTTCCCTCTTCTTGGAATGCTTTTCCACCTCACAAACTCCTATACATCCTGCAAAGCCCAGTTTCCATTACCTCTCTCCCAGCCGAGGGCACCATTGGTCAGTACCCCACTCTACAACCAGGATTTGTAGCTCCCAGGAATCATGTGTTTTTTTGCCTGTCATCTTCCTCACTTGACAATGACCTCCCTGGAGTCAGGGGCTGCATTTTCCTCCCTTGGACACTGCCCCAGCCCTGCTGCAGGAATGAGTATAGCTGTAACTGCATAGGGAAGAAAGGAAGCCCTATCCTGAGACATTAATTACAGAGCCTGGACAATTAGAAGCGAGGCCGGTAGACTGCAGAATGCAGACAACCACAGAGCCGTATATAACGAGGTACTAATTGTGCAGGGAAGACAATTAGGAAGGGAGGTTTTGAGCCACCAGCTCCACTGTCTGGACAATTAGACACCAGGCCATATATAAATGACGTGCTAATCACTTGGTGCGGACGATTAACAGGGCGCCCGGGGAATAATAAAGTAAAATGCCACCAAGCAGCCAGGCACAGAGCCAGGTGGTGCCACCTTGGGGACTAGAGTTTGGCTCTCCGGATGTGAATCCTCCTAGGAGACCTCAAACGAGAGATTTCTCTGTGCTGAACCTCATTCTTCTCATCTGTAAAATGGGGATGTGTGTGGTGCCCGCACGGCGGATATGGAAACCAAGGAGGGGATGGAATAAGAAGCTAATTAGACCGGGCTCAGTGGCTCACGCCTGTAATCCCAGCATTTGGGAGGTTGAGGCAGGCTGATCACCTGAGGTCAGGAGTTCAAGACCAGCCTGGCCAACATGGTGAAACCCCGTCTCTACTAAAATACAAAATTAGCCGGGCGTGGTGGTGGGCGCCTGTAGTCTCAGCTACTTGGGAGGCTGAGGCAGGAGAATCACTTGAACCTGGAAGGCGGAGGTTGCAGTGAACCAAGATCACACCACTACACTCCAGCCTGGGTGACAGGGTGAGACCCTGTCTCAAAAAAAAAAAAAAAAAAAAAGCTAATTTCTCGCTGCTGTGGACAAATTAGAGGAAGCCAGTGGGATGCACCTGCCCCATTCCAGCCTTTCCAATCCACCCTATGTGAACTTGTGCTTAATTGTATTCCCTGGGGACTCGAGCTAGGAGCACTTGCCTGGTAGGTATGGAGCAGATTGACCCGGGTTCGAGTCCTGGTATTGCCAGTTTAGGTAGGTGCTTTTCCTCTGGCTGAGCCTCAGTTTCCTCATTTGTAAAATGGGTGCACCGATAATCCTCATCTCTCTGGATTCAATAAGATGTCACACATAAGGTACCTAGCACCATGCCCGGCACAAGGTAGAAAGGTGATACACAGTGGCTATTTTATAATTGTTTTCTTTCTTTCTTTCTCTCTTTCTTTTTTTTTTTTTTTTTTTTTTTTTTTTTTTTTTTTTTTTTT
>NW_016820470.1:0-1732 GCF_001698545.2 Rhinopithecus bieti | reverse complement strand
AGGAAGGAAGGAAGGAAAGGAAGGAAGGAAGGAAGGAAGGAAGGAAGGGAAGGGAAGGAAGGAAGGAAGGAAGGAAGGAAAGGAAGGAAAGGAAGGAAGGAAGGAAGGAAGGAAAGGAAGGAAGGAAGGAAAGAAAGAAGGAAGGAAGGAAGGAAGGGAAGGAAGGAAGGAAGGAAGGGAAGGGAAGGAAGGAAGGGAAGGAAGGAAGGAAGGAAGGAAAGGAAGGAAGGAAGGAAGGAAGGAAGGGAAAGAAAGAGGCCATACTTCACATCCACCTGATTTCGTGGGCTAGTCGTGAATTGCATCTGTCATCTGTCCTCCCCACTAAAGCATGAGTCCTGTGAATACAGAGCTGTGTCTGTCTCTTTCACCGTTGTGTCCTGGGTGTCCTGAGCACAGGGCCAGGCACCTAGTAGGTCAGAGGTCAGTAAATTTTTTTCTGAAAAGGGCTAGATGGTTAAAACAATTGTTTTAGATGGGATCTCACTGTGTTGCCCAGGCTGGGGTGTAGTGGAGTGATCATGATTCACTATCATCTCAACTTCTCAGGCTAAAGCGATCCCCCCACTTCAGCCTCCAGGGTAGCTGGGACTACAGATGCATGCCAACATGCTGGGCTAATTTATTATTATTATTACTATTATTATTATTATTATTTGTAGAGATGGGGTCTTGTTATGTTGCCCAGGTTGGTCTCGAACTCAGACTCAAGCAATCCCCCCACCTGAGTCTCCCAAACTGTTGGGATTACAGGTGTGAGCCGCTGCACCTGGCTATAAATATTTTTTATTTTGCAGGCCATATGGTTTCCATCCCAACTATTCAACTCTGCCATATTAGCAAGAAAGCAGCCATAGACAACAGGTTAATGAATGGACAGGGCTGTGTGCCAATAAAACTTTATTTACAAAACAAGTAGGGGCCAGATTTGGCCCACAGGGCCTTTGTTTGCTGATCCCTGAAGTAGGCGCTCCAGGAATAGTTGTTTATTGGTGGCAGCAACTTCTGGAGGGAAAGGGCTGCTTTTGGGCCCTGAATGAGTCCTCCAGGTAAGCAGGGAAGGGTATCTCAGCAGAGAAAACTGCATTCAAAGTTCTGGAGGTGGGAATATGGGTGGATGCTAAAGGTAATTCAGGAGTTGTAGGACAAAGTCACACAGATTCTCATGGGGTCTGTAAGGGAGAGGGTTGGATTTACTCTAGAGGGCAGTGGGAGCTATGGAATGTTATAGAGCGAGAGAGGACTTGAGTATTACATTAGGAAAACACACAGGGTCTTAGCGTGAGTGTCATTCCTCCATCCTGAGCAGGGCTGTCCAAAGTCCCTTTTGCTTTTATTTTATTTTTTAGACGGGGTCTTGCTCTGTCACCCAGGCTGCAGTCCACTGGTGCGATCTCGGCTCACTACAACCTCTGCCTCCTGGGTCCAAGCAATCCTCCTGCCTCAGCCTCCCAAGTAGCTGGGATTACATGTGTGTACCACCATGCCTGGCTAATATTTGTATTTTGGTAGAGATGGGGTTTCACCATGTTGCTAAGGCTGGCGTCAAACTCCTGGGCTCAAATGATCCGCCCACCTCGGCCTCCCAAAGTACTGGGATTACAGGCATGAGACTCTGCACCTGGCCTACTTTTGCTTTTAGAAGGGGCTTGACACATTCCCTCTGACAAATAGGTGCCCTTATGACAAGCCTTCAACATCTCACCTGCCTTGCAAGAGCCACATTTTTTTT
>NW_016820469.1:11429-12427 GCF_001698545.2 Rhinopithecus bieti | reverse complement strand
TGTAATAAGAACTTTTAGATTTTATAGATACAATTAGTCTTCTCTGTTGTTGTATAGCTTCTGAGTGTTAGAAGCCTTCACTTGTTTCTGGCATGTTTATATAGTCTTCTAGAATTTTCTTACTAGGTTTTTTTTTAACTTTTACATTTAAATATCTAACCCAACTAGGAATTACGTTTGATATAGAGAAGAAAGGGGCCCGTTTTTAATTTTTTCTTGGCAGATGGGTTGTTGCGCTCTATTAAATATTTCATTGCTTTTATTCACATTATTAAATAATCCATTATTTTCCCTTTATATTGAAATATTGTCTGTCATATTTAATTATTTTAAATTGACAGGGAAAATTGCATGTGTTTGCCACCATACTGTTTTGAAGTACACATACAGTATGGAATGACTAAATCTAGCTAATTAACATATGTATTACCTCACATAATTATCGTTTTTGTGGTGAGAATATTTCATGTCCACTCTCAGCATTTGTCAAGAACATAATATATTGTTAACTACCGTCACCATATTGTACAATAGACCTCTTGAACTTATTTATTTTTTCTCACAGAAATTTTGTGTCCTTTGACTAACATATTTCTGACTGCTTTAACCCCATAGGCCCTGGTAAACACCATTCTACTTTCTACTTTTGTAAGATCAGTTCTTTCAGATTCCACAAATGATGAGATCATGCAGCATTTGTCTTTCATTTTAAATGTTCATATGCACTAGGATCTACTTTTGGATTCTCTCTTCCTTGTTTCCACTTTGTCTATTGCCATGGCCATATCATAATGATTTATGAGAAGAAGTTTTCTGTTTAGTAATATATTCTGAATCTCTTTGGCAAGTCACTTCTATTTCTCCCTTGAGTATCTCTGAAGATTTATTCTTATGTGTATACTTAAACATCATTTTATTTAAAAGAACAATTGAGATTCTAACTCTAAATGTGTTAAATGTATATATTAAGTTTGGAAGAACTGATATTTTAAAGTATA
>NW_016820469.1:5078-7617 GCF_001698545.2 Rhinopithecus bieti | reverse complement strand
TACACTAAGCTATCACCAAAATCTGAGCGCTTATTTCTGTGGAATACACATCTTTGCTTTGTTTATACCTGACTCTCAGTGATTTAGTCCTGTAGGTTTTCTCTATGTTCCCCATAAGGTGAGAAAGAAGTGGGCTTCCTGGAAAGCATCTTATAATGCTATGGGAGCTGGATATTTACCTTCATGGTTCTCTTTTTTACTGTAGAAACTAGTCCCTGGGGAATCCTCTCTGTATGGTGCTGTACTAATTGGGGAAGAAGAGGGGTGAAATAATCAAAGCAAGACCATTGTACGTGCCCTTTTAATGTGGATTTTTACTTTTTTCTTTAATTATACTGTAATTCTGGGATATATGTGCAGAACCTTCAGGTTTATTACATAGGTGTACACGTGCCATGGTGGCTTGCAGCACCCATCAAGACATCATCTATATTAGGTGTTTTTCATAATGCTACCCCTCCCCTAACCCCCAACCCCCCAACAGGCCCCAGTGTGTGATTTTTCCTCCCTGTGTCCATGTGTTCTCATTGTTCAACTCATACTTATGAGTGAAATATGTGGTGTTTGGTTTTCTGTTATTGTGTTAGTTTGCTGAGAATGATGAGTTTCAGCGTCATCCATATCCCTGCAAAGGACATGAACTCATCGTTTTTCATGGCTGCAGAGTATTCCATGGTGTACATGTGCCACTTTTTATTTATCCATTATATCATTGATGGGCATTCCAAGTCTTTGCTATTGTAAACAGTGCTGCAATAAACATGCATGTGCATGAGTCTTTATAGCAACATGATTTATAATCCTTTGGGTATATACCCAGCAATGGGATTGCTGGGTCAAATGGTATTTCTGGTTCTGGATCCTTGAGGAGTTGCCACACTGTCTTCCACAATGATTGAACTAATTTATACTCCCACCAACAGTGTAAAAACATTCCTGCTTATCTACATCCTGTCCGGCATCTGTTGCTTCCTGACTTTTTTAATGATCACCATTCTAACTGGTGTGAGATGGTGTCTCACCGTGGTTTTGATTTGCATTTCCCTAATGACCAGTGATGATGAGCTTTCTTTCATGTTTGTTGGCCACATAAATGTCTTCTTTTGAGAAGAGTCTCCTCATATACTTTGCCCACTTTTTGATAGGGTTGTTTGTTTTTTCCTTTTTTATACTTTTTTTAATGATCACAAGACTTAATTTTCTGCCCTGGGTTTGTTTAATGCTAAATTTTATTATTGTTATTATTACTATTATTATTATACTTGAAGTTCTGGGGTACATGTGCAGAACGTGCAGGTTTGTTACATAGGTATACACATGCCACTGTGGTTTACTGTACCCATCAAGCTGTCATCTACATTAGGTATTTCTCCTAATGCTGTTCCTCCCCTAGCCCCTCAACATCTTACAGGCTCTGGTGTGTGATGTTTCCCTCCCTGTGTCCATGTGTTCCCATTGTTCAACTGCCACTTATGAGTGAGAACATGCGGTGTTTGGTTTTCCGTTCTTGTGTTAGTTTGCTGAGACTGATGGTTTCCAGTTTCATCCATGTCCCTGGAAAGGACATGAACTCATCCTTTTTTATGGCTGCATAATATCCCATGGTGTGTATGTGACACATTTTTCTTTTATCCATTCCATCATTGATGGGCATTTGGACTGGTTCCCGGTCTTTGCTATTGTGAATAGTGCCAAAATAAACATATGTGTGCATGTGTCTTTATAGTAGAATGATTTATAATTCTTTGGTATATACCCAGTAACGAGATTCCTGGGTCAAATGGTTTTTCTGTTTCTAGATCCTTGAGGAATCACCACACTGTCTTCCACAATAGTTGAACTAATTTACACTCCCACTAACAGTGTAAAAGCGTTCTTATTTCGCCACATCCTCTTCAGCATGTGTTGTTTCCTGATTTTTTATTGATCGCTATTCTAACTGGTAAGAAATGGCATCTCATTATGGTTTTGATTTCCATTTCTCTAACGACCAGTGATGAAGAGCCTTTTTTCACATGATTGTTGGCAGCATAAATGTCTCCTTTTGAGAAGTGTCTGTTCATATTCTTTGCCCAATTTTCGATATTGTTGTTTCTTTTTTTCTTGTAAATTAGTTTAAATTATTTGTAGATTTTGGATATTAGCCCTTTGTCAGATGGATAGTTTGCAAAAATTTTCTCCCATTCTGTAGGGAGCCTTTTCATTCTGATGATAGTTAATTTTGCCGTGCAGTAGCTTTTCAATTTAATTAGATCCTATTTGTCAATTTTGGCTTTTGTTGCCATTACTTTTGATGTTTTAGTCATGAAGTCTTTGCCCATGCCTATGTCCTGAATGGTATTGTCTAGGTTTTCTTCTAGGGTTTTTGTTTTGTTTTGTTTTGTTCTTTTGTTTTGTTTTGTTTTTGGTCCTATACGTAAGTCTTCGATCCATCTTGAGTTAATGTTTTATGAGGTGTAAGAAAGGGGACCAGTTTCAGTTTTCTGCATATGGTAGCCAGTTTTCCCAACACCACTCATTAAATAGAGAATCCTTTCCC
>NW_016820469.1:0-2915 GCF_001698545.2 Rhinopithecus bieti | reverse complement strand
TGGTCTATCAATTTTGTTGATCTTTTCAAAAAACCAGCTCCTGGATTCATTGATTTTTTGAAGGGTTTTTGTGTCTCTATCTCCTTCAGTTCTGCTCTGATCTTACTTATTTCTTGTCTTCTGCTAGCTTTTGAATTTGTTTGCTCTTGCTTCTCTAGGTCTTTTAATTGTTATGTTAGGATGTCAATTTTAAATCTTTCCTGCTTTCTCCTGTGGGCATTTTGTGCTATAAATTTGCCTCTAAAAACCACTTTAGCTGTGTCCCAGCGATTTTGGTACATTGTATCTTTGTTCTCATTGTTTTCAAAAAACTTATTTATCTCTGCCTGCATTTTGTTATTTACCCAGTAGTCATTCAGGAGCAGGTTGTTCAGTTTCCATGGAGTTGTGTGGTTTTGAGTGAGTTTCTTAATTCTGAGTCCTAATTTGAGGGCACTGTGGTCTGAGAAACTGTTTATTATGATTTACATTCTTTTGCATTTGCTGAGGAGTGCTTTACTTCCAATTATGTGGTCAATTTCAGGATAAGTGCAATGTGTTTCTGGGAAGAATGTATATTCTGTTGATTTTGGGTGGAGTGTTCTGTAGATGTCTATTAGGTCCGCTTCGTCCAGAGCTGAGTTCAATTCCTGAATATCCTTGTTAATTTTCTGTCTCATTGATCTGTCTAATATTGATGGTGGGGTGTTACAGTCTCTCACTGTTATTGTGTGGGAGTTTAGGTGTCATTGTATGTCTCTAAGGACTTCCTCTATGAATGTGGGTGCTCCTGTATTGGGTACATATATATTTAGAATAGTCAGTTATTCTTGTTGCATTGATCTCTTTACCATTATGTAATGCCCTTCTGTTTCTTTTATGACCTTTGTTGGTTAAAAGTCTGTTTTACCAGAGACAGAGACTGGAATTGCAACACTTGCTTTTCTTTTTCTGTCCTTTTGCTTTGTAAATATTCCTCCATCCCTTTATTTTGAGCCTATGTGTGTCTTTTCAGATGAGATGGATCTTCTGAATATGGCACACAGATGGATCTAGACTCTTTATCCATTTTTCCAGGCTGTTTATTTTAATTGGGGGTATTTAACCTATTTATATTTAAGGTTAATATTGTGTGTGAATTTGATCCTGTAATGATGCTAGCTGCTTATTACCCACCTTCTGAAGCCCACTTCTGTCAAACTCATTCTCCGTCCAGTTTTGCTCCTTTGCTGGCAAGGAGTTGTGATACCTTGGAGGAGAAGAAGTGTTCTGGTTTTTGGAATTTTCAGCCTTTTTGAAGTGGTTTTCCTCATCTTCATGGATTTATCTACCTTTGGTCTTTAATGTTGGTGACTTTTGTATGGTGTTTCTATGTGGATGTCCTTTTGTTGATGTTGATGTTATTCTTTCCTGAATGTTAGTTCTCCTTCTAACCATCAGGTCTGTCTGTTGCAGGTCTGCTGGAGTTTACTCGAGGTCCACTCCAGACCCAGACCCTGTTTGCCTGGGTATCACTGGTGGAGATTGCTGCTTGTTCCTTCCTCTGTAAACTTCATCCCAGAGGGTCACCTGTCAGATGCCAGTCAGACCGCTCCTGTATGAGTTGTCTATCTACCCCTGCTAGGAGATGTCTCCCAGTCAGGAGGCATGGGGGTGTAGGACCCACTTGAGGGGGCAGTGTGTCCCTTATCAGAGCCTGAGCACTGTGCTCGGAGATCTGCTGCTCTCTTCAGAGCTGACAGGCAGGAATATTTAAGTCTGCAAAAAATATGCCCACAGCCTCTCCTCCCCCCAGGTTCTCTGTCCCAGAGATGGGAGTATTATATATAAGCCCCTGACTAAGGCTGCCTTTCTTTCAGTGATGCCTTGTCCAGAGAGGAGAAATCTAGAGAGGCAGTCTGGCTACAGTGGCTTTGTCAAGCAGCAGTGGGCTCTGCCCAGTTCAAACTTCCCAGTGGCTTTGTTTACACTGTGAAGGAAAAACCGACAACTCAAGCCTCTCCCCCAACCAAGTTTAGATAACCCAGGTCGACTTCAGACTGCTGTGCTGGCAGCGAGAATTTCAAGCCAGTGGATCTTAGCATGCTGCGCTCCATGGGGGTGGGATTTGTTGAGCTAGACAACTAGGCTCCCTGGCTTCAGCCCCCTTTTCAGGGTAGTGAACAGCTCTGTCTCACTGACATTCCAGGCACCACTGGGGTATGAAAAAAAAAAAAAAAAACTCCTGCAGCTAGCTCAGTGTCTGCCTTAATGGCTGCCCACTTTTGTGCTTGAAACCCAGGGCTATGGTGGTGTAGGCACCTGAGGGAATCTCCAGGTCTGCAGATTGTGAAGACCATGGGAAAAGCATAGTATCTGGACCAGAGTACATCATTCCTCAAGGCACAGTTTCTCATGGCTTACCTTGGCTAGGGAAGGGAGTTCACTAACCCTTGCACTTCCCAGGTGAAGTGGTGCCCCACCCTGCTTTAGCTTTCCCTCCATGGGCTGCACCCACTGTCTATCCAGTCTCAACGAGATTAGCCAGGTACCTCAGTTGGAAATGCAGAAATCACCCACCTTCTGCGTTGATCTCACTGGAAGCTGCAGATGGGAGCTTTTCCCATTCAGCCATCTTGAGAGCCACCATGGTTGTTGTTGTTGTGGTTTTTCTAATTCGTTGTGGGATTCTCTCCCCTTTGTTGGTGTATTTAGATTATTTATGGTTAATTATTAATATGTTAGAACTTAAGCCTAACATTGCATTATTTGCATTTGCTTTATATGCTTTTCATTATTCAGTTTAACTTTCTTAATATATTTTAACACTTTTAAGATTATGTCTTGAGGTGCTTGTAGTTTTATTTATTTTTTTTTTGATGCAGGGTAACCATTATTTATTTATTTATTTTTTATTATTATACTTTAAGTTCCAGGGTACATGTGCATAACGTGCA
>NW_016820468.1:170491-173036 GCF_001698545.2 Rhinopithecus bieti | reverse complement strand
AATGTCAATATTTGATTCCATTTAATAAAGAACAAAACCAATAGTATTTTTATTACTTTCATCAGAAACATTCCATGTTTTAACCTGAGCCTTGCAAACTTTTCATTTGGAGTTTGACCTTTTTTTGGTTGCATTTCATTTTTGGAGAACTTCATTAAAATGAGATTGGCAATTCGAATGCAGGTGCAGTTTTCTGTTAATGTCATGCTGTCATGCTGTTGCTTAGGTTATAAGAAATAATAAGTAATTGACTTTAGATTTTGTAATTTTTTCCCTGAGTACCTGCTAGATTTCATATTCTAGTAGTCAATATATTATTTTCGGTGAAATGTAAAAATATTCCCATTCTCTTTGACCAGTACTAATTTTTGAGATCTTATTGCTTGTCACTTGAATCCCGTAATTGTCATACATCTCTGGTATAAGCAACATTTGATTTCTGAAGCGTGTAGACCACCTCTTCATATTTTCAGGATGTAAATTTACACTTCTGCATCTTAAAAACAGTTTGGCCATAATCCTAGATGCACATTTCTAATTCATGTACCTGCACATGTGACTTTTGTGAACAGAAATTTGCATGTATAATCTGTGTTTACTTGTAACTTTCTGGTTATATACTGCTTATATCTGTGGATTCAAGTTACTGAAGTGAATACCAATTAAAAAAAAAAACCCTAGCCCATGTTCATTAGTTATACATGTTTGGAATGTACCGACAAAAAAAAAAAAAGAATCAACATAGAGCACGATGGCCGACTAGAGGTGCCTGGTGCCTGTCTTCCCCATAAAAAAGGACCAAAACAACTAATAAACAACTAAAATTCAAGTGGAGTGTCTGAGGGAGAGCACTGTGGTATAGCAAGTGACTGGCAAGAACCCTGTGAAGTAGAAAAGCTCAGGATGGCAGCATAGAGAGGGGAGCAAGGCATCCTGGCTCTGCTGCCCCATCTCCCCTATTGGGATTGGCTCAGAGACAGGAGGGACTTCCCCTTGCAGGGAAAAGGTAAGCAAAAGGCTCCCACCATCTGTCATTGCCAGCCCAGACACCTGCAGTTCTTACTACAGGAGAATCCTACAGTCCTCCCAAGTTCTGAGCCCAGTTTAGGGAGCTGCCTAGAATTCACACAGCTGCATTACTCCAGAGTATGAGTACATGTTGTGCACTTCCTGTTTCTCATGACCAAAGCTGCTGCAGCACAGTGCCATCTTGAAACTGGAGCTACTGCAGTAATGCAGTAGTCGGTCCCCCTACTCTGGGGGCTAGTAGCCATTGTGCCTCTCCAACCTTGACTCCTTGCCATCATTTCACCAACCCCACACAGGTGGCTGCAGTGCCATGACCTCAGCTGCTTGAAGCCTGGCCCCAGGAATGGCCATGACTCTGGTCCTGCACAGTAGAAAGCCAACCCTGGAACAGACGAAACAAACAGCCTGACGGACCCATGTCCCTGATCAGAGAAACAGCCCAGTGGCCCCACCCCTGGCAAGCCAGTTTCCAATCCCACACCCCCAAGGAACTCAGCAGCCCTGCCCCTGGTGGACAAACCAGTACCTGAACCACCTGACCTGCCATCTACCTATGACCTTGGCTAGCAGAAGAGCCTGGCAGCCCTGTCTCCTCATGCATGTGTACACCCCAGGCCTGGGAATCAGTCTGTTCAGGAGCCCATCCCCCAGCAAAACTACCCACTACACTCACAAACTCCTGCAGCCTAGGCCATCGAGGTACTCACAAACATCAATTATGTGGATTACAGCTCAAGAAACTGCACAGAGACTATAATAACTGTGTCCACCTAGAACCAAAGCCAGTGTACCCTACCCAAACCAACAATTTAGGATCCATCTCCAGAAAAAAATCTTTCCCTGTCAAAGCTGCTCCATAAATTCGAAGAGGTACCTGCTCCACCAGATGTGCATATATCAATGCAGGGACACAAGAAACATGAAAAGGCAAGAAACACGATACCTCCAAAGGGACATAATAATTATCCAGTAACAGATCTCAAAGAAAAGGAAATTTATGAAATGCTATAAAAGAAACTCAAAATTATGATCTTAAGGAAACCCAGCAAGATATAAAAGAATAAAGATAGATAATCAGGAAAACAATTCATGATCTGATGAGAAGTTCAACAGAGATATTATTTAAAAAACAAATTTTAATGCAGAAGAATTCAATTAATGAAATAAAAAACACAATCGAGAGCTTCAACAGATGAGATCAAGCAGAAGAATTTCTGCACTTGGAGGCATATCTTTTGAAATAAACCAGGCATACAGAAAAAAAACAAGAATGAAACAAGCCTATAGTACTTGCAGAACACCATAAATCAAACAAATAATCACATTATGGAAGTTTTAGAAAGACAAGAGATGAGAAAATGTGCAGAAAACCTATTTGATGAAATAATAGCTGAAAATTCCCAATTCTGGGAAAAATATGCATATCTAGATCCAGGAAACTCAAAGGTTCCCAAATAGATTCAAACCAAAAAATGTTCTCTCAAAGGTACATTATAGTCAAAATGTCAAAAGTCAA
>NW_016820468.1:163928-166393 GCF_001698545.2 Rhinopithecus bieti | reverse complement strand
TTCCCTGAAGTAGAATCATTGGGTAAAAGAGTGTGAATAATTTTAAGGCATAATGCTAAATTGCTTTTCTTGCAAGTTGTACCAACATAGCTATCACTAGCAGTATATGACAATACCTTCTTTAATGCAAACAATGTATTATCTTAAAATTTTTTCCTAATGTGATAAAAAATGGTATATCTGTTGCATTCACATGCATTAAATTGCTAACAATATTGAATATTATTTCTAGTATTTATTAGTTATCTGTAATTCCTCAATTAAGGGGCAGACTTGACCTAGTCTTGGGGTAGAAGGCACTTTTGAAAGTCCTCCCTGAAGAAATGACACCTAAACTGAGACCTATAGGGTAAGTAGAAGTTAGCCAGGCACAAAATACTCATTAATTACTGCCTTACTATTCTACTCCTTGCCCCGCCAAACTCATGTCCTTTCACATATAACTACATTCATTCTAACCCCATAGCCTCAAAGTCTTAACTCATTCCAGCACCAAGGATAAGACTCAAAAGTCCAAAATCTCATCTGTGAGTCTGAAATCAAAACAATTTATCAACTTTCAAGATACAATGGTGGTACAGGAATTAAGACAGACAGAGATATTCTCACTCTAAAAGACAGGAATAGGCAAAAGAAAGGAATAACAGGCTTAAAGTAAGTCTTAAATCCAGCATAGCAGACATTACATCTGAAAGCCGAAGAATAATCTCTTTTGACTCCATGCTCGGGTTGGGATTGGGTCTCTAAGGCCTCAGGCAGCCCTGCCCCTATGGCTTTGATGGGTACAGTACAGGTGGCTGCTTCTATGGGTTGAAGTCTGGTGCCTGAAGCTTTCCCAGGCAGGCCTTGCATGCTGCCAGTGACTCTACAGTTCTGGCATTCCAGTGGTGGTCCTGTCCTAGTGGGAACTCTCTGTGGAAGCTGCAACCCCATGTTTCTGCTTCAGTGTTGCTCTAGCGGGGCTCTCTGTGATGGTTCCACCCCTGTGACGAGTCTCTGCCTGGGCCCAGAAGCTGTTTTATATATCCTTTGAGATCCAGGTGGAAACTGCTATGGTTCTGCAGCTCTTGCACTCTGTGGACCTGCAGAATTAACACCACATGGATACCTTCAAGGTTTATCACTTGGACCTTTTGGAGTAGTGGCATGAGCTGAGTAAACACTGAAGCAGGGGTGCTGGGAGTAGAGTCCCAAGGCAGTCCTGGGCATAAAGAACACCATAAAGAACACCCCAGGCCTGTCCACTGAAACTATTCTGCCCTCCTAGGCCTTTGGGCCTGTGATAGAAAAGGCAGCATCTAAGATCTCTGAAATGCCTTGGGGTCTTTCTTCCACCGTCTTGAGGAATAGCACCTGGCTCCCCTTCATCATGCTGATAAGTCCAAGGTCAAGGGGCCCTATCTGGTGAGGGCTTCTGACTGGTAGAAACTCTGCAGAGTCCCGAGGTGAAATGGGATATCACATGATGAGGGGCCTGAGTGTGCTAGCTCAAGTGTCTCTTCCTTTTCTTATAAAGCAACCAGTCCCATTCCCATGATAACTCACTAATCCGTTAATCCATGAGTGGATTAATGCATTCATGAGGGAACAGCCCTCATGATCCAGTCACAGCTTAAAGGCTCCACCTCTCAATACTGCTGCATTGGTAATTAAGTTTCAATATGAATTTTGGTGAGGAGGGACCACAAACATTCAAGTCATAGCAATTACAAAGGGAAAATAGAAAATTTACAGTGGAGAAACCTGGTAGATACCACCTTAATGAATTCATAAAAGATAACATCAACAGTAATGGGACAAATTCACATCATGTGCTTCCTGATAATAAACTAAGAACACAGCATCACGTCTGTGGTATTCTTGCCAAAACACATAACCTGAATCTAATCATGAGGAAATATCACACAAAATCAAATTGAGGATCATTCTGTAAAATAACTGGCCTATACTCTTAAAAAATGCTAAGATCATGAAAGACAAGTAAGGACTCCAGACTGAAGAATCCTAAAGAGACATTACGATTAAATGTAATATGTTATCTTAGACTGGATCCCGGATCAAAAGGATTTTTTTTTGCCATAAATCACATTATTGGGACAACTAAATAAATGTGAATGGGTTATGTCAATTAGGTGGCAGTATAATGCTAGTGTTCATTTCCTGATTTTGATGCTTGTATCATGGTTATAAAAGAGTCCTTGAGGAAATTCGCACTGAAATATTTAGGAGTAATGGGGCATCATGTCTGCAATGTACTGTCTACTGGTTCAGAAAAAAATAATTGTGTATGTGTGTGTTTTGTTTAATCAGAGAAAAGATAAAGCAAATATTAACAAGTAGGGAACTTGAGTGAAGGGTACTATATAGGAATTCTTTGTACAATTATTATAACTTTCCTCTAAGTCAGAAATGATTACAAAATAAAAGTAAAAAAGTTTAAGTGGAAAAAACTTTAAATCAAATAT
>NW_016820468.1:157823-161851 GCF_001698545.2 Rhinopithecus bieti | reverse complement strand
TATATACACACCCACAATGCTTATTAAGGAGATGCTAATGAGTTGGGTGGCCCCTGCAGCTACTTTGCCAATAGCTTTAAATTCTACTGGAGCCTCCAAGCCGTTGGAAGACTCCTCAACAGTTAATCAGGAGGGCTAAGAACTATAACTCAGTCTATCTGGAGAGGTGTTTCTCAAAATGTTTCATTAAAGCAAATACCCAGTAGATCTGGAAGATGGAGCCTAAAGAGCAGCCCAATATTTTATTGTAAATGTTCATTCTAATTTTACTCTCTATTGGTACTGACAATGTACCATGCACTTATTTATGCATTTTACATTATGTTCCTTAATCCTTACATTTTATAGATGATGAAACTGATGATGCAAAGAGAAGTTAAGTGACTCACTCAAAGTCATACAGCTAATAAGTGACAGAGCCAGGATTACAGTCCAAGGAATCTCACTCCAAAGCCTACCCTCTTAGCCAGAGCTCTATAAATCCTCTCAATCATATAGCTTTTAAAATTACTTTTAAAAACTTTTTATTTTGGAATAACTTTAGACTCATACAAAAGTTGTAAAAACACTACAAGGAGTTCCCATATGCCTTTCACTTAGCTTCCCCTAATGTTAACATCTAACATAACCACAGTGCAATAGTTAAAGCTAAGAAATTAACATCAGCACAATACTATTAACCAAACTATGGACTTTATTTGGATTTTACCACTTTTCCCCACCAATGGCCTTTTACATTCCAGGGTCCAATCCAGAATTTCATGCTGCATTTGTCATGTTTCTTTAAGTCTCTTCTAATCAGTGACAGTTCCTCAAGTCTTGTCTTTTGTGACCTTGATACTCTTTGAAGATTAGTGATCAGGTATTTAGTAGATTTCCCTCAATTTGGGTTTGCTTAATGTTTTCTCATGATTAGACTGAGATTATGCATTTTAGGCAAGAATATGTATTACAGACATTATGCTGTGTCCTTCTCAGTGCATCATAGCAGGGATGTACAATGCTGAAACATCTTATTACTGGTGATATTAACCCTTATCACTTGCTTAATGTGATGTCTGCTGGGTTTCTCAATTCTACTGTTACTATTTTTTCCTTTGTAATTAAGAAATATCTTGAGAGAGATACTTTAGGAGCATGCAAATATCTTGTTTCTCTCAAACATTAACCCACTAATTCAGCATCCACTGATGGATCTTGCCAGGAACAATTATTACAGTGGTGCTTTAATGGTGATTTTCTAGTTCTCTTCATTACTCCTACAGCCATTAGTTGCAACTCTTCTCTAAAGAAGAGCTGTCCTTTCTCTCCCATTTATTTATTTATTTATTTATTCAGTTATTTATATTGCTATGAACTTACAGATATTTAGGTTTTTCTCTGGCTTATAATAAAACACTATCACTATTTATTTTGTTGTTCAAACTGCTCCAGCTTTGGCTTTGGGTATTCTTTCAGGTTGGCTCCTGCGACCTTTTGACATGCCTATTCCTTTTTGAGCATGGCTGAACATGGTAGGTCCTGCCTGAAATCCCAGCAATTTAGGAGGCTGAGGTGGGAGGATCACTTGAGCCCAGGAGTTCGAGACCAACCTGGGCAACACAGTGAGACCCTGTTTCTACGATTTTTTTAAATTAGCCAGGCATGATGGTGCTTGTCTATAGTTCCAACTACTAAGGAGGATGAAGTGGCAAGATAGCTTGAGTCCAGGAGGTTGAAGCTGAAGTAAGCCATGATTGCACCACTGCATTCTAGCCTGGGCGTCAAAGAGAGGCCCTGTCTCAAAACAAAACATAACAAAACAAAACACTCCCTTTTGAACATTTTTTCACTTTTTGGCACTGTAAGATGCTCCAATCTTATCTCGTATTTTCCCCACCACAGCCCTGGAATCAACCACTTCCATAAGAAGCCCTGGTTTATTTGATCAGAAAATGATAGTCAGAATCCAAGACTGGGTACGCTCATTATCACTGAAGTGTCATTGCTTCTAGGCCCTCTTATGAAATGGAACTTGGAAACAGACATGTGCTCACGTGTATGTGCATGCACACACACACACCCCCTCCCACCACATCTATATCTCTGTATCTACCTTTAATTACTTTTCATGCCAAATCTCTGAGTTAAAGTGAAGTTTCAGGAAGGTAAGCCATGATGGCTGGCCTTACCTGTCCCCCAATCCAGGTCCATTCTACTTTGTGCAGCAAAGGTTAGAGTATGAGAATACAGAAATATCAATAATTCTACTGTTATAATCATTGGATATAATGGAGAGGCCAAAGAACCCTAACTTCTGCACTGAACCACAGCAGGCCTGTGGTGCCAAAAGCAAAGCCATCGGTCAACAAATAATGTCTGTTTGCATAAAATTATCTATGTTAGGTTTGTGCTTCTGGTGAATATGAAGTAACAGGTTCCAGATTTACCTTCCCACCTGCAACAACTAAAAAACTATTTATAACATAATGGTTTTCAATACAATGAACATCACACAATGAAGGACAGTGATTTCTGAGAAAGGGCAGCAAATAGGATGAGTCCTATGACTGTCCCAGCCTACTGTTGTAAGAGTTTCCAAGCCACTATACAGGGAGGAAAAAACTAAACAGAGCCTGGCAGACTCCCTGAGTTGAGGAAATGGAGCTAAGAGTACAGATACACCAAGGTAACCATAATTTGCAGGACAGATTAACGGAGAAGAGAAAGCTACACAGAAAACCACAGAAATCTGCAGAGGGTCCGCCTCAAATATTCAGCAGAATAATGAAGAATGCATGTAAGTGAGAAAACTACTTGAGGCTAGGGAAAGAATCACCCAAAGAATTAAAGGGAAAAAATACCTAGTGCTCACACAGGACAAGAAATAGTGCCTGTTCTAACTAACCAGACTAGAAAACTTCATAATTCAGGGGACATGGGGTAGAGTATTCAGAAGTGTCTTACCTATGTAGTGGGGGAATAACTAGCTCTAGACTAGACATGACTCTGGTCCCATGTAACACATTTTAAAAGTAATAATGGATTAAACTGTTTTCAACTAAATTAACTAGGTCCCTGCACAAAACTCGGGAATATTTACAGGAATACAACAATATCTAGGATGCAACAAGGTAAGATTCATGATGTCTTTCATTCAATAAAAAATTACTAGGCATGCAAAGAAGCAGGAAAATATAGCCCATAATGAGACAAACCAATCAACTGAAACCAACCTGGAACTGACACAGATGTTAGAATACTCAGATAAGGACATTAAAGCATGTATTATAACTATATTCCATACATTCAGAAAGCTTAGTAGATACATGGAATATAGAAAAATAGACTCAAATTCAACTTTTAGCAATAAAACTATATCTGAGCTGAAAAATACACTGGGTGGGATTGGTGACAAATTAGACATTGTAAATAAAAAGATTCGTGAAGTCGAAGGTATAGTAACAGAAGCCGTCCAAAATGAAACACAGAGGGAAAAAAGAATTAAAAAACTAAACAGTACATCTGTGAGCTGTGGGACAACATCACACAGCCGAATACACACGTTATTAAATACCCAAAGGAAGCGGGGAAACATAAAAACAATATGAAGAAATAATTGCTGAAAACTTTTGATGAAAACTATATATACACAGATCCATGGAGCTAAATGGACCCTAAACAGAAGAAATGTGAAGAAAATAACACCAAGAGATATCATAATCAAAGTATTTAAAGTCAATAATAAAAGAAACTTTTCTTTCTTTTTTTTTTTTTTTGAGACAGAGTTTCACTCTTGTTGCCCAGGCTGGAATGATCTCGGCTCACCACAACCTCTGCCTCCTGGGTTCAAGCAATTCTCCTGCCTCGGCCTCCCAAGTACCTGAGATTACAGGCATGCGCCACCACGCCCAGCTAATTTTGTACTTTTAGTAGAGACAAGGTTTCTTGATGTTGGTCAGGCTGGTCTCAAAACTCCCGACCTCAGGTGATCCACCCACCTCGGCCTCCCAAAGTGCTGGAATTATGGGCATGAGCCACCGTGCCCA
>NW_016820468.1:152314-154695 GCF_001698545.2 Rhinopithecus bieti | reverse complement strand
CATGTAAAATTTACTAAGCAGTTTTTAATACACCTTTTATAACAATAAATATTACTGTGTACTTATTAAAGACTTGGTTTAGACTACTTGATTCTAAACTAAGAAATCATTTCAGAATTTAAAATCAGGCAGCTAATTTTCCTTTCCAGTCTATAACAAGCAGGAGAAAAAAGTGAACATCAGGTTAGCTATAGAGACTAAACTTTTAAGCTTCTCATATTTACTTGGTGGAGGCTATTCTATTTAAACAAAACATTTTGTGTCCACATTTGTCACAAAAACAGATGTGTTGGTTTAATGGAAATGAGTACATATGTCAGCTATGTAGTTGTGTTATAGCCAGAAAAAAACAAGAATTTCCAGTTTGCTGAACAGTGGGCATATCTAGAGCAATTAGATCTAGGTGAAAAAAACTTCCTTTAAAGGGCTTGAGAATGGAAAAAGTCCTCACATTCTTAGAAGCATGATGTAAAATGATTGTCAAATGTTTCTTAAAGTCAGCTTTCAAATGAACTCCACTGTGAATATCCTGAACACCCATTCCAGTTCAGAAAGAATTCTTAGAACTAACACGCCCTTCGTAAGTCAGCACTTAGTAATACTCTCTCATGAAAAAAATCAAACTGTACTGAAGGATAACCAGTGAGTCTTGCTCCTACCCAGAACCACATCACCTTCACCACTGCCAAATCTCTCTGGAGAAACCTGTTTTACCAGTTTCTTCTGTATCCTTTTAGAGATGTATTACGCATGTACAAACATTACACAAAGGATAGTACTGTGTATTATACTGGTTTTGCTTTTACATATATAAGTAACTTGGAGATAATTTTAAATACGTCTGTCTCATTTTTTAAATGTCTACAGAATATTTCACTGAATGGTTACTCATGTAAACAGTTCCTTACTGAAGGACATTTAGGTTGTATCAAATCTTTCATCACTAGAATGTTGCAATGAGTATTTGTGTAAATATATCTTTATGCACATGTGCCAGTATATCAGGGGAGATTCTTGGAATTGCTGACCCAAAGATGTAAGCATATTATTTTCCAATGTTTTATTATGAACACCTTCAAACAAACAAAAAAAATGAAACAATTTTACAGAGGACTCCTGTATACTCACCACCTGAACTCCACCATTAACATTTTAGTGTACTGTGTTCATCATCCATCTTCTTTTTTGATACATTTCAGAGTAAACTGCAGATATTCGTACATTTCCCTCTAAATACTTCATCATGTATATTAAATTTTGATAATCACCTCCAAGTTATTCTTCAAAGAAATTCTACAGTTTATATACCAACATTGACTGCCTGTTTCCCTACATCTTTGCGAACACAGGCTTTAATAAAAATTTTTAATCTTTGTCTCACTTTAATGGATAAGAAATAGAACCTCCTTGTAGTTTAATTTCCATTTTTTTATTGTGAGTAAGGTTGTGAATCTTGTCATATATTTATAAGCTATCTGTATTTCGTATTTCTTTTCCTATGAACTGTTTGGTCACGTCCTTCAGATTTTTACTGAATTGCTGGTCTTCCTGTTACACACATATACCAGTCTTGGTATATATATGGTCTTGGTATATACATATATATATATATATATACATATATGTACCATCTGTATAATAATAAGCCTCATTCTGTCATTTTTAAAAACAACTTTATTGAGATACATAAAAAGTTTGCATTATAAGTATATATTCAATGGTTTTTAGTGTATGCACAGTTGTATGACCATCACCGCAATTGATTTTAGAACATTTTCATCACTCCAAAAAGAAATCTTGCACCCATTAGGAGTCATCATACATATATATGTGTGTACCAGAAAGACTGACAATTCAATAGAAATCAGAGGCTGAGAGAAGGCAGAAGTATGAAACTGGCCTTATTTATCTCTTAGATTTTTATCACAGCTATACCATACAAATGCCACATATTTCTACCACCACTTACGTCCTTTTGCTCATAATCTCCATTTAAATGGCCTTCCCTTCCTTTCCATATCTTGAAATCTCACTGTTCTTTCAAGGCCCAGTTCAAACGCTACCTCCTCTGTGACGCTGTCATTGCTTCCCCTCTTCTGTGGTTCATACATATTGTGTGTGTGTGTGTATGTGTGTGTGTGTGTGTGTGTGTGTGTATTTGCTCAGCATTAAACTTTAAAAAAAATTTTCCTGGCCGGGCGCGGTGGCTCAAGCCTGTAATCCCAGCACTTTGGGAGGCCGAGACGGGCGGATCACGAGGTCAGGAGATCGAGACCATCCTGGCTAACACGGTGAAACCCCGTCCCTACTAAAAAATACAAAAAAAAACTAGCCGGGCAAGGTGGCGGGCGCCTGTAGTCCCAGCTACTCGGGAGGCTGAG
>NW_016820468.1:138758-148646 GCF_001698545.2 Rhinopithecus bieti | reverse complement strand
CAACAATGTTTTATATCTTTCAAAGTACAAATTTTATATTTCTTTTATTAAATTTATTCCTTATTATTTCATTTTTGATCCTATTTTAATAGAAATTATTTTTAAATTTCATTTTAGTTATTCACTCCCGTTTAGAAATATAATTCATTTTGCATATTTATCTTGTATGTTGTTACCTTGCTGAACTTTGTTTATTCCAGATTTTAGTGAATTCCTTAGGATTTCTCTATGTAAGAACTATCATCTGCAAATGGAGATAATTATACTCCTTCATTTACTTGATGCCTTTTATTTCTTTTATTGGCTCTTTGCCCTTGCTAAACTGCCAGTACAATTTTAGATACTGGTGGCAAGAGTTGATGTCCTTGTCTTATTCTGATCTAAGGGGAAAAGCATTCATTCTTTCACCATCAAATGTCATGTTAGCTGTGGATTTTCAAAGATGCCATTTATCAGGTTGAAAAAATGCTGCTCTATTCTTTACTTGGCAAGTATTTATCATGATAAGGTATTGAATTTGTCAAATGTTTTCTGTGTCTACTGAGACAATAATATACCTTTGTCCTTTATTCCATTGACATGATGTATTGCATTAATTAATTTTCAGATAATAAAACAACCTTGCATTCCTGGAATATATATGGTTTGGTCAAGGTATATAAACGTGTTAATATATTGCTGGATTCAGTTACCTAGTATTTTATTTTATATCTTTATTAATAAGAGATATTGATCTATAATTGTACTTTGTTGTGATATCTTTGTCTGGTTTTAGCATCAGAGTAATGGCTTCACAGAATGAGGTTGCAAGTGTCACCTCTTCTATTTTTGGAAGTGTTTGTAAAGAATTGGTGTTCTCTCTTCTTTATTTGGTAGATTTATCAGTAAAGCTATCTGCACCTGGGCTTTTCTCTGTGGAAGGATTTTATATTACTAATTCTCTTTGATTGTAGTACGTCTACTCAGATTTCCTTTGCTTCTTGAGTCAGATTCAGTAGTTTGTCTTTCAAGAAATTTTCCCATTTCATCAAAATTATCTAATTTGTTGGTAACCAGTTGTCCATAGTATTCCCCTTTAGTTCTTTACATTTTTTTAAGGTTGTATCGATATCCCCTCTTTTATTCCTAGTTTTAGTAATTTGAGTATTCTCTCTTTTTCTCTTGGTCAGTGTAGCTAAAGATTTGTCAATTTTGTTGATCTTTTTAAAGAATGAACTTTTGGTTTTGTTGATTTTCTCTACTGTTTTTTCCATTTTCTATTTCATTAATTTCTGCTGTATTAACGAATTACTTCATCATTTCTCTTTGCTTTGGGCTTAGTTTGCTTGTCTTTTTCCAGTGCCTTAAGGTGGAAGGTTAGGTTACTGATTTTTCTTTTTTTTTTTTTTTTCATTGGTGTTTACAGCTATAAACTTCCCTCTAAGCACTGTTTTCTCTGCTTCCTATAAGCTTTGGTATGTTGTATTTTCTTTTTCATTTAGCTCAAAGTATTTTCTAATTTCCCTTGTGATTCTTACTTGACTCATTGCTCATTTATGTGTGTATTGCTTAATTTCCATATATTTGTGAGTTTCCTAAATTTCTTTCTGTTCCTGATTTCATTCCATTTTGGTCATAGAACATACTTTGTGTGATTTTGAAATCTTTCAAATTTATTGAGGCTTGTTTTATGGTATACCATATAATCTATCCTGAAAAATGTTCATGTGCCATTGAGCTAGTATATGGTTTAGCTTCTTGCTCTTATTGAGCTACTAGCCTCCTCTTAATTGCTTAGAACCCAAATCTCCATTGTTTTTTGAGATTGCCTTTAGGTTTTAACTTTCTCACACTCTTAAGTCAATTCCTCTGGGAAAAGCTACAGAGCTTTATGTCCTTACAGCCTGCCTCTCTCCCCAGCAAAATTTCTGTGGCAGTCCTCCAGAGTTAGTGGCGAGAACAGTGGCCCAATTCTTTTGTAGTGACACCCCTGCTTTACAAATTGAGTGCTGGGAAGAGATGGTAACCTTTGATCTTCTTAGTTTGCCCCTCCCAGAGGGGAACCTCCACCCTCATAGTGAAGTGGGCCAAGGTTGATCAGGGCCTAATTCTCACCCTGCCTTTTCCTGGGGAGGAGGGGAGCTCCAGGCCTGTTAGCTATTCTTGCCTGAACTAGCTTCTGCAACATGGAGCTGGAGAGGATGAGAAATGATCACAACCTACCTCCCTCAGGGAGATACGGTGTCCCTAAACTGGGAACTAGCTGGGGAGATTGTGCTCTTGGCTGTATCTGCCTTGAATATTGCTTCTGCCATGCTGAGGTGGGGTGGAGGAGGGAGTAGACTGAGACTCAAATGCCACACTCCCTCACTGCTTTTACCAATACTTGGTAGATTTCCTGGAGTAAATATTTCTCTACTTGCTGTATGTCCTTCAGACAATTTCCAATAATGTAAGTGGCTGGTTTTTAAAAAATAATTTTCAACATTTATGGTTATTTTGCTGGGGATTCCATGGAGCTCCTCATGCCCCATTCTATAAGTTGCAGTCAGGTTCTGTCTAAGCCTCTCTTTTAACCAAGGTTGAGATTTGTAAGTATTCAAAATGTGTAGAGCATCACTAAATACTCTATGATCTTGCATACTACCATTTATATCTCACATATGCCCTTTCATTCTCAAGGTAACTGCCTTACATAAATTCTATATCAATCTTGCCTTAAAGTATTTCACTAACTTTCTAACTAGTTTGCCATCTTAATCTTGTTTCCTATCCAATCTATCTTCCTGCTACTGAAGTGAATCATCTGAAACTTCCTTGATTATTTACCTTGAATGACTCACTACTGATTACGGACTGAACTCCAAACTATATAGCACGGTACACAGGCCCTCAAATAGCTAGCCCCAACTTTCTAGTTTCACAGTTAGTCGTTTTCCAGATGCATGTTATACTCTAACCATAGAAGATATCCAGCCTTACCTTGATGGCCAGTACCTTTCAAATTTCCATGTTATAGTCATGCTATCCCCTTCCCTTCTCTGATTTGTAAATTTCTACATATTCCTCAAAAGGCCTGATCAAATAATATCTACCTTATTCCAAGTACCTATCAAACTCAGCTGATTGAGCTGAAAATCAAATGTTAAATCAGGAATCAATAAACAATTGTTGAATGAATGGTTATGTCTCCTATAAGCCTCTTTGATACATTTCTGCTTGCATTCTGGGCTCAAAATGAAAACTACAAGAGATACTCAGACATTGTTGCTTTGTAGACAAAACTCCAGAATTGGTATTAAAATAATATTAGAAATAGAGTTATAGCTGTCATTCTATTTAAATAAATTAAACCTAAAACTACATTTATTCAGGAAGAAACCTCCTCCCCTACAACAGGAGGACATATCTGGGTAACTAGTTTATACTTTTGAGAAAAGGCTATTCAGCTTCTGAGCTGTGTGTTCTAGAGGAAATAAAGGAAAGGTTTATCATCAAATATTTATTTCTATTAAAAAAGGAGAAGAAGAGTATTTTGAGGGAATTCCCACCCTGGATGCCCTTAGTACCAAGGAGCTCAATAACCGATTGGAAGATGAAGAAATTAAAATGTCAAAAATTTGGTATTTTGAGAAGTACATTAGTTGAGGAAGCTCTGGCAAAGGTCCCATTACATTTATAAACTAGGTATAATCGGATACATTGCCCTCCCCCAATTTAGGAGAAATAAAAGGAAATTAAGTTGTTTCTTACATTTCCCTTTCTCAGGTAAAGCATCCAAAATTAATAAGAGAACCATCTGAAAAGAATATAGTATTCAATAATTTAAAAATTTGGATTCTGATTCCTAAGTTAATTTTCTTAATTTAGATGCCTATAGACAGATGCCTTGTTTATAATATATTCATAAATAGTAGCATAAAGTAGGTGATTGAATTTGTATTTATACTAACTGGCAGGCTTGTCAATGTACTGTATGAGAACAAGCAATAAACCCCAGGCCTTCTTTGCCATCTCATATCTGAGGATTAATAAATAATAAAAAACACCTGTCTCAAGATCCACCCCAGCCTTCCTAGTCCTCAATTTAAAAGAATATTAATTAGTACCCCAGACTCCATGCTCAGGGGCTCCCAGCACTTCTCTCCTTGTACTGACCTGAGGCAGTCATTTGTGCTAAGAAGAGCAGGTACACAGAGGTAGCATCCAACTGCAGGTGTCCCCATTGATCATCACCCACTACAGTGGCACAGGTTTTGGTGTTGTACTTGGCATGGAGGCTATCCTTAGTACTCTGACTATATTTGAAGGATTCTACTTTATCCACCTGAAAAGAACAAAAACATTAACAGAAGGATATACTGAAAAATCAACCCATATGCCACACTTCTGTAATACTCTAACATACATTATTGCAATGTGAAAATACATTATCTTCAGGCAATTGTGAATATTTAAAATACACTGTTACCTCTTTTTGCCTACACTAACACAACTGGAAAGTCTGTTACTGTTGTTTTTCAATTTAGGTGCTTTAATTAGAAAATAATACCAAATAGTGAAAAACAGCTCTTTCCTATTCATTGCCTCTTGTTCACTCTTCATATTGGTTGCTTTGTTACACTGCACACTGTAGATATAAATTGAGATTCAGAGTGTTTGAGTGAGAACAGCTTAGTAAGAGATAACTGAATGTGAAAAGATACATTTGTTCCTGAAACTGAGGTAGAAATTTCAAAGTAAATTAGAATAAGAGGATATATTTTGAGGGAGTAATGAAAAGAGCTGCTGAGAGACACATACAGTGAGGGAGTAAAGGTATGAGAGTCTGAAAGGAAAATATCTTGGGCCCTTTCAAGCTGGGAACTGCTCAGGGAAAATCTGCCTCCCATTCTATTCAAAGTCATCCCCCTGCTCACAGAGACAGATGCATATTCTGATTGCCTCCTTTGGAAAGACTTATCAGAAACTCAAGTGAATGCAACCATCTGTTTCTCACCAACCTGTGACCTGCAAGCCCCCAGTTGTGGGGTGTTGCTTTGAGTTGTCTCAGCCTTTCTGAACTAATGTACTAATTATTATTAGTGATTAATTAATGAACTAATATATTGATTGATGTCTCATGTCTCTCAAAAATGTATAAAACCAAGTTGTGCCCCAACTATCTTGGGCACAGGTACTCACTGAGGCTGTGTCATGGGCACATCTTCAACCTTGGCAAAATAAACTTTCTAAATTAACTGAGACCTGTCTCAGATTTTCAGGGTTCACATTTTGGTAACCTCAAGGTGGGGTGGATTCTGAGTGGAGATGCCCCTGACCTTTGACAAATCTCCTGTCGGTGCTTGGTACCAGCATGAGCTAACTTTATGGCTCAAACCAACAGGACAATTTGCTGAGGCCTGAGAGCACCCCCTCCACAGAATCCCTGATCTCTCAAAATTTGGTCGAGATCTGAAGCTTATTTTGCTGTTACAACTTTTCTTTTTTTGGAGTTTTACTTGCTTCCAACACAAGGAAAGCAAGCTTTCCTGCCTCCATGTCGATGGAAGGCAGATAATTCCTTTATGGAGTTTGAGCTTGCTTCTAACAGGGAAGATGAGATCTGTTTTTGTTTTTGTTTTTCCTGTTTCTAGGATGGTAGAGAGCAGTCTACAGCCTGAGACCCATCATTATGTAAGAAACTGGTTTGGGATTCTGTCTTGCAAATTCTTTTTAAATGACTGAAGTTAGCATTAACAACCAGCTGGTGTTAAATTCTGCTTACACTTAGGGCACTCAGAAATTGTATAATTTGTGTGATGATTGTTAGTTTAGCAGCATTTTGTCCTAGCTGAAATACGGTAATAAGATTTTAAAAGATTTTTTTTCTTTTAAAGGAGGTCAATGGTTAAAAGTTGGCTTAATTAAAAGGTTAACATCCAAGATGTGTATGTGTATGTGTGCATGTGGGCATGTTTGTATTTAAAAGGCCTTCATGTTTTTGAGCTGTTTCTTTTTTCTCTCCTAAGACTTTGTCTTTTTTTTTGAGCAAAAGTTTTTTTTTTCTTCTTAGTTGACTGAATTCCATTTTCACCTGATTTTTTGACTAAAATAGTTATTGCAACAGAGGCTACACTTGAGTTTTTAAGGAAGACACTCAGAAATGTCTTTGTTTAAAAAAAATTTTTTTAAGTGCACTGTAAAAGCATCTCCCTCTAGTTCTGCACCACCAGACCTTTCTCTCTGTACATTATGATGTAAATTTTGCTATTTGATTTCACCGGAACTGTTTCCTTTAATGTGCAAATTTAAGGCTATTTAGCTGACAAATGTGTAGGGTTGTGAAACAGGTTATCAAGAATATGAAAGTCTAAGGAAAAAAAGAGGGGGTCTTTATAAATCCATCGGCATGCCTAATATGTCTTTAGATGTATGTATATGTTGTGTACGCAGTGTTTCACTACTAAAAATATATGAGATCTAATTAATTGGCTTAAAGAAAAATAAAAGCACTTAAACCAGATACTAAAAAAGAATAGTCAAATGCTTTTTCAAGTTTATGTAACTTAAGTAAAATAAGCTAGTTTTAAAATTATTTGGTAAGGTAATATTAGGAATGTCTTAAGATTTGCCAGTATACACTCTTTTGTTTTACATTTATTAATCAAGCAATTTCATACTTATCCCTGCCAAATACTATAAGGTGTCAAAATTTGGCATAGGGGTTACAAACTATAAGCCCAGCCCAAAACAGAATGATTCTTTGCTTGTGTAATTTTTAATAAATAAGACATTGATATGGGCTTAATGAAAATAGCTGCATCTTGAATTTAGTAAGATTACCATAACTTCGAATCCTGTGGCTTTAGACAGTATGCACAGACAATAAGGAGGTTTGTTTTGGGAAAGGACTGTTACTCTCTTTGTTTCAAAGCTAATCTATAAGCTAAATTCCTCCCAAAGTTAGTTTGGCCTATGACCAGGAGTGAACAAGGACAGCCTGGGGCTAAGAGTAAGATGGAGTCAGTTAGGTCAAATCTTTTTTCACTGTCTCAGTTATAACTTTCAATGGCAGTTTCATAACTTTAAATCACGACTATCACAGTTTTCATAAATAATCAGAGTAAAACAATTACAATAATTAGGTAAATATAATAGGATAAGTACTTGCAGAAAAACTGGTCATAATTTAAGATATAAAGTTATATTAATAGATAATTATTTGGGTATTTTCCAATAAATATATATTATAGGAAAATATTCTTGCTAAAAAATAAAAGGTGAACAAGTTTTGTCTAATTCAAAGCTTGTTTAAAGGTTATGTATAAAACAAGGTAAATACAACCAGGAAACAAAAGGAGATGTAAAGAAAGTTATAAGAATAAAGAGGCCGGGTGCAGTGGCTCATACCTGTAATCCCAGCACTTCGGGAGGCCGAGGCAGGTGGATCAGGAGGTCAAGAGATCGAGACCATCCTGGTCAACATGGTGAAACCCTGTCTCTACTAAAAATACACAAAAAATTAGCTGGGTGTGGTGTCGTGCGCTTGTAGTCCCAGCTACTCCGGAGGCTAAGGCAGGAGAATTGCTTGAATCTGGGAGGTGGAGGTTGCAGTGAACCGAGATCACGCCACTGCACTCCAGCCTGGCCACAGAGCGAGACTCCGTCTCAAAAAAAAAAAAAGAGGGATGTTCAGGACAAACCAGAAAATCCAAATATTAAGTTTTGGTTTTGCTTAGGAAAAAAACTGAGGTTAAAAAAAATTTTTTTTTTTTTAACTAAGGTTATTATATCCATGTATCTTCCTGTATGTGCTTTTAAAGTCCTTGTGACATTGAGTTAGAGGGCTTTAACTCCTGGGTCTAAAAAGGACATCAAGTCCTGCTAAATCTTAAACACCGACAGCAATTAAAGCCTCATCTTCAGGCCCTGTGGAAGATGCCAATCAAAATAAACTGCATTCCTGAAATACAGGGCAAAAAACAATTAAAGCTATTTGATTCCTCAAGGGCCAGGAACTATCGTGGAAGAGGAGAGCGTATAAGATTGTAAAGGCCAATTTTTAAAGATAAAATAAGTTCAGTTTCTCTATAAACGAATCATTAGTGTCAAAGGCACACTGATGCAAAACCAGTACATGGACCCCTGTGTCAGATTAACAAGTTTTTCTTAAAGCATTAACCAACTCCTCCAACTCCTTAAAGGTTATAAAAGGCTTACAGAAGTTATATTTTATAATCAAGGTTAAACTTTGTAGATTATTTACAAAATTTTGAAAAACAAATGTAATTGGCTTCATGCTGTTTTTATTAGTNTGGGCCCTGCTTTCAAGAAGTCTTATCTGATGTCTGGGCGTGGTGGCTCATGCCTATAATCACAGCATTTTGGGAGGCTGAGGCGGGTGGATCATGAGGTCAGGAGTTCAAGACCAGCCTGGCCAACATGGTGAAACACCGTCTCTACTGAAAACACAAAAATTAGCCAGGCATGGTGGTGGGCGCCTGTAATCCCAGGTCCTGGGGAGGCTTAGGCAGGAGAATCACTTGAACCCAGGAGGTAGAGGTTGCAGTGAGCTGAGATCATGCCACTGCACTCTAGCCTGGGTGACACAGCAAGACTCCATCTCAAAAAAAAAAAAAAAAATTTTATCTGAGATTCCTCCTATGGAACAAAGTTCAATCAAAGCCCATTTAAAAGCCTATGTAAAAAATAATTATTATTGCTGCACTGTGTACAAATAATTAGGCCAAGAATAATAAGCAAACCAGTCCTACCATGATTTGTCTTTAGCAAAAGGGAAACTGGAGAGAGAAAAAATTATATTTCAAAACGACAGTATACCCATTGCTAGATTCTAGTCTTGCCTAATTTTGTTTCAATTTTATTAGCTTCTACAGTTTGGATGGAATTCTAATTTTTTTGGCTATAAGCTTTCAAAATAATGTTTTCAATTTTTTTCCTTCTTTTCATTCCCCTATTTTTCCTAATTTGGAGTCACTGAAAACTCAGCTGTGCTTTCTTTAAACCCTGGGAACTGAAGCCAGACAACTCAAACTTCAGGAAAAAATAACAGTACTTGGCCAGCACAGTGGGTTACGCCTGTAATCCCAACACTTTGGGAGGCTGAGGCTGGCAGATCTGTCTTAGATTTCCTGGGTTCACAACAAAAAGCTGAAACTAGAAGTCAGAAGGAAAATACTGTGCAAAGGACAACTGAAATACTTAGTTCCTGAAATTTAAATTTGATAATTAATGCCTCTGATGTATGACAGTAACCGTTATACCTTAAATTTGGTTCCTGAAATTAGTGACCTCAAACATATTCGGTAAAGTAGAAAGTTCAAATATTGGCCAGGCAAGGTGGCTCATGCCTATAATCCTGGCATTTTAGGAGGCCGAGGTGGGAGGATCACTGGAGCCCAGGAGTTTGAGATCAGTCTGGGCAACATAGTGAGATTCTGTCCCTACAAAAAAAATTTTAAAATTCGCAAGGCATGGTGGTGCACACCTGTAGTCCCAGTGATGTGGGAGACTGAGGTGGGGGGATCACTTGAGCCCAGAGGCCAAGGCTGCAGTGAGTGAGTTATGATCATACCACTGCACTCCAGCCTGAGTGACAAAGTGAGGCCCCTATCTAAAAAGAAAAAAACAAAAGTGCAAATATCTAAATACAAAATAAAGTAGCAAAGATTTTCTATCTATCATATATTTCTATGTACTACTTTCTATCTACTACATATTCCCTTCTACTATAGATATAGACTTCTGTGCCTGTAGGCAGTCACTTTATCAATCTGGGCCTCAATTTCTTCCTCTAATAAAACATAATCTTGATCTCCAGAAAAGCCAGGTCAGATTCGATGTGGGCAAAATGCTTTAAGATCTCCTAGGATAAAACAATTTTTTTTTTTTTTTTTTTTTTTTTTT
>NW_016820468.1:125328-136171 GCF_001698545.2 Rhinopithecus bieti | reverse complement strand
GGCAACTTCAGGACAACTCTGAAAACTCATCTACTTGGAAGCCACATGATTCTGTTATTTCTTCAAAACATATTCAAATGGGACTACAAGCAATAGTCATGATAAGGATAAGTACCTATTAAATTCCAACTCTTTATGAAGCCTTTTATTGAGGGAAAAATAAAAATAAAAATGGTTTCCGTGGGAGAGTCTCCTTTCTGAAGTCATTTCTGTTTATAAATGGTCCCCTCCCCTTACAGATCAAAAGAAATTTTAAAAAGAGAGAAAGAATAGGCAGTGCATGATCTTGTCACATTTTAAAGACTGAAACATTTATTATAAAGCAAGGAAACTTATTGTAACCCCTACAAGAAGACATCTATATGACTTTGATGCTAATGAAAGAGTCCATCTCTTTAATATACCCTGTTATGGAAAGTATTTAACACAACCTCCTCTGTGGGGAAACTTTATTCAATTCTGATACATGTCACCACATACTCAAAGGTTCCTACCATATTCTGTCTTTTCTAACAGTAGATGAATTAGAATGGGAAGCAGAGGGAGGGGCTTGAATAGTCTTATCTTTAAATCAATGGCGCACAGGAACTCATTTTTAAAAAACCTATTGACGGCCTCTAGTTGACCAATATAGAACTCAGCATTTATACTATTCTGTAAGAATCCTGGGCTCATGTCATTGGCTTCTTCACTATTTTACTGCCTTAGTTACTTTTTCTCTTGCAAACCCATCAAGTCCCTTTACCACCCAGCCCCACTACTCCCATCTAAATTTTCTTTAAACAGCAAACCTGGGGAATCAAGGATTCAGTGGAGGATCTCAATTAGTGGCCATTATCAGCCATTATTATCCTCAAGTTCTAACTTCCAAGGCAAGATAAAATTAGTAGGAAGCATGGGGAGGTAGGAATGATGGGAGATATCTGTACTTTGTGTTCTCCAAACTAACTGTTTTCTGATCCAGGTGTGCTAGATGTTATTAATTATACATGTACATTCATACACCAGGTCTTCTACCCATACCAAGTGACTCTCCCTCTTGCCTATTCTTTTTGAGGACATAAATTTATATATATCTGTGAACTGACTTTATAAGAATATGTAACTACACGACCATATCTGTGTACTTCTTTCTCTCTACCCCCAGGTATATGTGCAATCAGATATTTATTGAACCTCTATCAGGTTTTGTAGAACACAAAGACAAGGGAGATGGGACAGATATGTTTTAAAAACTAACTACAGCATAGTCCACCCAGCATTTCCTAATTATCCTTTAAAACCCAACTCCTCTCTGAAGTCTTCCTTGCCTTGTCCCAGAGAAGTTTAGACATTCCCACCTGTGTGTTCCCACAAAGCTTAGTAGTTATCTCAAATATATAAATCAGTACCTATAGTACCTATCTTAATGTACTGTAACTACTTGCTTATATATCTGTCTTCCCCATCAGACAATGAACTCCCTGAGAAAAAGGGGCAGAGGCCAGGTTCAGAAAACCTTTAAGTCAATGGATGAAGGAAGTTGAATTAAAAAACAAACACATGTCTGCAAGTAACTCTCGAATGGCTTATCAAATAATCGTGTGTGTGTGTGTGTGTGTGTGTGTGCGCGTGTGTGTGTGTGTGTGTGTGTGTGGAGGGGTGGGTATGCAAATATGACAAAGTGTTAACAACTAGCGAATTTAGATAGAGTATATACAAATATGTTTATTTTACCATTCTTGCAACTTTCCTTTAAGTTTGAAATTTTCCATAATAAAAAGTTGAGGGTTACATATAAACATTTTGTCCCATTTTCTTTTTAACATCTATTATAGGACCTGGCACGTGATGATTACACAGTCTTTTAAATTTAAGAAAATGAAGATATATGTTGAATGGCACAGATGACAAGTGATCTAGAAGTTCCAAGAAAGGACTTCTGAGAAAGAAGTGACCACTGTACAAGTGAGTGGTCTGTGAGGAAGGACAGGGACCACAGAAAAAGTGGGATTGGTGCTAGGCTTTCAAAGGATATTAGTTTAGATTGAAAGGGAACAGGCATGTAGAAGAAGCAGCCCATAAAAATTTTTGTAGGTGGCTATGTCTATAGGCTCCCACGGAGGCAAACATTCAAACAATACTGATTCTGAAGACATAGGACCCAGGTTGCATTCACGGTACCATCAAATTCCAGCTTCATCTCTGGGCCTCAATCCCTTCACTTGGAAATTGGGGATAATGATACTTGATTCACAGGGTATTGTGAGAATAAAATACTGGTAATTATGGGGAAGTGTGTTGTACAATGGAAAGTATTTATACAAATGTTAGGTATTTTTATTAAGGGATTATTAGAGGAGTAATAAAGACATCAGCCTGGCTAGAACTGGGGGTATAATGGAGGACACCAGTGTGATATAATATTGAAACAAGTAAGCTAGGACCAACCCATAGAGGGCCTTGCCTATCAATCCAAAATGTTTGGACTTTACTTCTGGAGAAATGAGGGCCACAGAAAGATTGTTGAGGATGGAAATGACATAATTTAAGTGTGGTTTTCACAGAAGTGTTAGGGGATAAGGGCTTAGACTAAGGTTGAGGCAGAAGGGAAGAGAAAAGAGGGGATAGATTCAAGAGAAATTAAATGAATCAACAGACTTTGGTGTGCATGTATCAAAAGGTAAGAGGGAGAAGTCAAAAATCATTCTAAGGTTAAGTAGCACACTTCAAGCACTGTTTTATAGAGTGCTAGTCCAAGAGATTCTGGAAAGGCTATAAAATTCACTACCATCTTAGACAAAAAATGCACATTAGTACATCAAAGGCTCTGAGAAATTACAGAGTAAAGACACCTGCTGTTTAACAGTCTCAAACTTAGTTGGCCTAGTATTCCACAGAAAATACTATGGGAAATACTCCAAGTAATACTGCCTGGGTGGTTGGTAGAATGGAGACAGTAATAACAGAAAAAGAGATTGTTGATGAGTTGCCATTGTTTTGTAGTTTGTTTTTAGTTGGAAAGGTGGGGTTTCAGACGCATTGAGTTTGAGGAGCCGCAGTATATGCAGATGCAACTGATGAGGTGACAAATGAAAACCTAGGTTTAAAATTGAAGTGAGGTCAGAGATGAAGACTTGAAAGTCATTCTCATAAACGTAATAGTTAAAGTCACGAGAAAAGATGAACAACTCCACAAAAAGAACATACCTTAGCACACAGAACTGGAGTGAGGCCCAGAGATGAAGCTGAAATTTGATGGTACCATAAATGCAAAGAGATATCCCTATTTGTCTGCCTATATTTCTATGGGTATGAGACCGTATCTATATGCCTGAGAGAAAGACATTTGTAAAAACGTTCATGTGCATAATTCTACTCTCAATCTAGGATGCAGTAGTTGCCTAAACCCTTGTCCTTTTTTCATCCAGAATTCTCTTCAATTCTCTGACATTATTTCTCAGAAAGAAACCAAGGTAAGAATTGGAAGGAAGGGTAGAAATAATTAACAATCAATGTTTTGGGAAAAATCCACACAGTAATAGAAAGTTGCAATAGGTGGGAATTTAATCTATGAATTTACTGGATATAATCTATGTTCATATTTTGGCCATAACTAGTCATTATTTAACACTGGCTATGCATTAGAATCACCCAGGTAGTTTTTAAAAAAATATTGATGCTACTGAGCTCCACTTCCAGAGATTCATATTTAAATTGTTCTAAGCTGTGGTGTAGTAAGGGTATTTCTTAAAAGATTCCCAGGCGGGTGTGCTGGCTTGCACCTGTAATCCCAGCACTTTAGGAGGCCAAAGTGGGTGGATCATTTGAGATCAGGAGTTTAAGACCAACCTGGCCAACATGGTGAAACCCCATCCCTACTAAAAATACAAAAAAATTAGTCGGGTGTGGTGACGCGCACCTGTGATCCCAGCTACTGTGGAGCTGAGGCAGGAAAATCGCTTGAACCTGGGAGGCGGAGATTGCAGTGAGCTGAGATCGCACCATGGCACCCCAACCTGGGCAACAGAGCAAGACTTAGTCTCAAAAAAAAAAAAACAAAACAAAAAAACAAAAAAACAAACAAACAAAAAAGCTTCCCAAAGCTTCCCAAGTGATTCCAAAGTACAGTCAGAGTTTGGAACCACTCATCTAGATCAAGGATAAATCCAGCCCATTGCTATTTTTATAAATTAAGTTTTATTTAAACATAACTACAGTCATTCTTTATATACAGGGTACCCCTGAACAACACAAGTTTGAACTGTGCAGGTCCACTTATATGTGACTTTTTTCCAACCAAACGCAGATCGAAAATACTGTATTCAGGAATGAGAAACCTATGTATATGGAAGGCTGACTTTTCTTATAGATGGGTTCCACCGGGCTGACTGCAGAATTTGAGTATGCAGAGATTTGGTTATAAGCAGTCTGTCCTGGCATCCATCCCACACATATACTGAGGGATGACTGCATTGTCTCTGGCTGCATTTGCACCACAATCACAGAGCTGAGTAGTTGGATAGAGACCACATGTGACCTACAACCCTAATGATAAAAATAGTTACTATCTGGCCTTTTACAGAGATGATTTTCTGGTTCCTGATTAACACTGAATCAGGTTTGAGAAAAAAAATTGAGACCTAATAATAAAAACCTGTTGCAATTCATAATTAAAGTTCATAGAAATTAAAAAATTCCCACAAAATCTTTTCTTTTTGAAAGATGTTTCCCATTGCTATAATGTTTTGAAACATTCCTAATTATTATTAAGGTGGTATGAAAGGTATTTTTGGCTATGTTGAAAATTATTTAATGGAACGTTAAAATTTTAGAATGTGTAATTCAATGTTTCCCTACTATTTCCGCCTTCCTCTGTTAAATTCTTTATAACTGGGCCAAATAAGAAAAAGTGTTAATATTACAGGGAGATAACAGATTTCTTCTAATAGAATTGACAAAATTGGTCAAATTGTACCAGATATGAAATTCCAATTCTACTGATATTAATTTCTAGTAAAAATAGCAACAAAACACTGAGCTCAAACTAGAAAACACTGAGTAGCATGTAGGATTTGGGGGAGAGGAGTAGGCAGGATTACAGGTGAATTTTTTTAAACACTCCTCTATATTTTCCAAATTTCTACAATGGTATTATTTTTATAAAAGTCATAAAAGGCTGGGCACGGTGGCTCATGCCTGTAATCCTAGCACTTTGGGAGGCCAAGGCGGGCGGATCACAAGGTCAGGAGATTGAGACCATCCTGGCTAACATGGTGAAACCCCATCTCTACTAAAAATACAAAAAATTAGCCAGGCATGATGGCACGCGCCTGTAGTCCTAGCTACTCGGGAGGCTGAGGCAGGAGAATCGCTTGAACCTGGGAGGCAGAGGTTGCAGTGAGCCAAGATTGCGCCACTGCACTCCAGCCTGGGGACAGAGTGAGACTCCGTTTCAACAACAACAAAAAAAGTCATAAAAATAATGATCTGTACTACCTGGTCTAGAGCAAAAACTTGAACTTTTTTTTGGTGGACCAATGTATCTCTCAACAATGGCTTGAATGAAGAATAAATGCCTGCTGTTGCTAAGGACAACACAGTGCAACCCCATATTACACTGATACTTGTAAAAAAACCAAATATCAATATTCTGATTTATAGATGAAGACTGGAGCTCAGATTGCCTAAGTGTTAGAGAGACCACTGGAGAAAATGGCTAGTATAGAGATAATTTTTCCCACTAATGGAAATGAATGCACATCCGTCTTATAACTGACAACAGAGTACTTCAACTCCTGCGGTAGCCCAGAATATTGTTTTCCTAATATTATTTTCTTGGTCGTTGAAGAGGATGCAGCTCCCTTTGTGTCTCAACAGTTCTATAAAGGATGGTTGTTTACTGAGGGGAAGAGCCTTAAAAGTTGGCTTAAAGGCATCTGCTGACTTTGACCTCATTTTGCCCAGGAGTTGAGGGAGGGAGGAAGCAACAGGCTCTGAAACAGTGGCCACAGCTATAAAAATCAACAAATAAAGTCTTTACTGTGTCTAGTCCAGAAGGCTTGCTGATTTATGTTATTTACCCTCATACAAATACCACAATGTTTAAAATGAAGTAAAATAGTAGATACCTGCCCCAGATGTTTTCTCAATGAGAATACAGTGGAGACTACAAGATACATTTACTTAGAGAGTTATGCGTTTTAGGAAAGATCCCAGGATAGGATTTTCCACTGTAACAGAACAGACTGTTCCCTCTCCCTCAAATCAGCAAGTTTCAAGTTTCCACTGCAAGAATACCACTTCAGTGCAATACAGGAAAGCTTTTTGGAATATAATTTCAGAAAGATGATGAAAGAGGGAAAGGCAAAATACAGTTATCTTAGCTTTTGGTGGGTTTCGCTTCCTTCAGTCTCCACTCTGCCCCCAACCCCCAATCACACACAGCTCCAGATCTCTTTGTATTTTTATTTTGAGTACCTGCTCCAATTCATAGGCCTTTGCCTTATCCTCATCCCGGTCTGCATTCTTCCGATAGGCCAGGCCCAAACCCCACACAGCCAAGATGCTGTACACGTTATCTCGGACCCAAGCATCTTTCTGATCATAGCTGGCTGGCAGCAAGCCAGTCACTGGATTCTGCAAGGCCAAGAAAAAGAAGGCAGGAAGGTAACCATACGGTGTTAACATTAGGAAACAGAATCTTCCAAATGGGTTTTTTAGGGACTTTGGTCTTTCTTCTACTTCTCCACTCTTGAGTTTTATAACCTCCTCTTCTTCTGACCTATTGCAGGCAAATGCTATCTTCCCACCCTCCCAAGCTTTACTGAGCTATATTTGACACATTAAAAATTGTATATATTTAGGGAGTACAACATGATGATTTATGTATTCATTGAGAAATGATAACCACAATGACGTTTATTAACACATCTATCATCTCACAGTTACCTTTTTTTGGGTGTGGTGAGAATACTTAAGATCTACTCTCTTAGCAAATTTCAAGTATACAATACAGTATGATTAACTACAGTCACCATGCTGCTGTACATTAGATCCCCAGAACTTACTCATCTTATAACTGAAACTTTGTGCCCTTTGCAAATGCTATCTTGAATAAGGGGTAGGCAGTGGCTGAAGCCTTTCAAGTCTGAAATGTGGGTATTATTAAAGGCACAATTAAAGGTATTAAGTGCATTTATAATGGGTATTATTAAAAGAAAGTGTTAACTTTCTAGTTAGAAAGAATGAACTAGCGAACTAGCAATAAAAAACCAGCAGAAAGGAGCAGAAAAAAATATATAACAGTCTATACAAAGTGCCTCTGACCTTCACAATAGTCTAGTCTTAAAATGGAAATGTTCCCTTACCTCTTTTATTTGGGGGAAGGGGAAGGAGATGACACGCAAACCTGGGTGCGTGTGTTTGTATGTCAATAAACAAGTGACAACACTTCTCGCAACTCTGCTCCTAGAACCCTGCTATGGCCTGGGGGGAGTTGGAGAGGGGTGCGAAGCCGTGACTGGAAGCTCCTGGCTAAAGGTGCCTGACCGACTCTGTTCCTGGTCCAACACCTACCTTTCCTTCAGGGCCCTTTACCACCTCCCCAGCTAGGGGGCGGGAGAACCTGCTACACACACACACACACACACACACACACGGAGGGGGCGGGAGAACCTACTACAGACACAGACACAGATACAGATACACACACACTCACGTGGAGTTCATGCAAGGTCTCCGTCACACACACACACACACACATACGGAGTTCATCCAAGGTCTCCGTCCAAGCTATGACACGCTACATCCTCGGTCGGTGATTACGAGCGACACCCCTGCACTTACCTGATGGCACAGGATGGTCTGTTGCACCAGCCGAGCGTAGCCGTCCAGCCGGACCCCGGAGTTACTTCGGCTCCTCATGGCGAGACGTTACTAATCGTCCTCTGAGAAACAGCCCGGGTGCCACCGGAGCCTTCGGTCCCTAAGGAACAAGTATCCAACGCTGCTCCACCCTCGTGGTGGGAGGCCCGAACGCCAGGCGCCGCAAAGCCCTCCCACCGCTCAGGCCTGGCGCCGCAGGTTCCGCGTAGCTCTCCGGACTCCAGCGGCCTCCGGGGCCCACCACGCGCCAGCACTAGCACCGGCCTCCCACGGTCTAGAGCCCCACCGCAGCGCCCCAGTCGCCACTCCTGCCCCCTTAGTCCCGTCCGGCCTCCGCGCGTGGCTCCTGCATCCTCGGCTCAACCCCGGTAGACCTCCGCGGCCCACAGCCTCCCGTCCGGCCGCCGCCAACAGGTCAGCGACCGCTGCGCCGCCTGCACCTTGCGGGAGACGCGAACGGTAGGCGGGGCGGGCGCGGCGAGTTCTGGCAGCTGCGCGCTGCGACCCGAGGGCTCGCCCGCTCCGGGGCCGAGAATGTGTCATCGTAGGCAATGTGCTTTCCGAGGTTTATTTTCGAAACACCTCAGATGACTATTTAAGTTTTCCACACTTGCTGTGCACACAGGATGTTGAGGAGGCTCTTCTCTCTTCTACAGGACTAGTTTTATACAGGAACCTACAGTAAACTTCAAAACTGAAAGACACGCTTGTGTTCCAGGTCTAAAGACTTGGATTTCTGGGTCTTTATTGTATTTTAGATTTTGACTTTAAAAGCTCAGATTACACGCCTCACTTCCAGCCAGACCAACCAAACAGGAACTCCCTAGGGTACTTTACTCCTTAGTAACTGGCGAGTTTGCGGGCTTGGGAGGGAGGAGGCAATGGTGCGCTCTGAGGAAGCCAGGGCCCCAGGCGGGGAACAGCTGGGAGCTGGCGGGCCCGGAAGGCGACGTTGGCAGGACTCGAGCTGAAAGAGATCCTATAACTGCTTTGGATGGCTCCCTCGTGCGCACGTAGGTCACAAGGCTGAGGCAATAAAGATTCAGCTGAAAATAAAGTGGAGCAGGAAGGCTGCATAAGAAGCTTGGAGGCCGCGCGCGGTGGCTCACTCCTGTAATCCTAGCACTTTGGGAGGCCGAGGCGGGTGGATCACCTGAGGTCAGGAGTTCGAGACCAGCCCGGCCACCATGGCGAAACCCTATCTGTACTAGAAATACAAAATTAGCCCGGCATGGTGGCGCGCGCCTGTAATCCCGGCTACTCGGGAGGCTGAGGCGGGAGAATCGCTTGAACCCAGGAGGCAGAGGTTGCAGTGAGCCAAGATCGTGCCACTGCACACTAGCCCAGGCGACAGAGTAAGACTTCGTCTCAAAAAATAAAAATAAATAAAAATAAAATAATAAAAGCAGCTTGCAATGGCCGGGTGAGGTGGCTCACTCCTGTAATCTCAGCACTTTGGGAGCCTGAGGCGGGCGGATCACTTGAGGTCAGGAGTTCGAGACCAGCCTGGCCAACATGAAGAACCTCCCCCCAACCCCATACAAATACAAAAATTAGCCGGGCGTGGTGGCCTGCTCCTGTAGTCCCAGCTACTCGGGAGACTGAGGTAGGATAATTGCTTGAACCCGGGAGGTGGAGGTTGCAGTGAGCCGAGATTGTGCCACTGCACTCCAGCCTGGGAGACAAGAGTGAAACTCCGTTTCAAAAAAAGGCAGCAGCTTGCAGATAACGCTGCTTACTGGCTTCGTGGAATCAGTCTGCAACCAATAGGGCGGACCGGCTGGGACCCCAGTGCTTTTGCTCCGTTCATCTCCGGCCCCTCCCTCTAGCCCCACCTCTTGCTCTCTGCTTATTCAAATCTTGCAAACCTTTCAAGGTTCTGCTTAAGTACCACCTATTCCCTGAATCGCGGGATAAGAGAATTAGACCGATTGACCTCAAGTTCTAAGCCTTCCTTAGCCACCTCATCCAGGCCACAGTGACTTTGCATTTTCGTTTATCTTTTTATTTCTCTCCTCATAAGCTCCCTCAATTCCTCCCCAAAACCTCCACCCAATTTAGCATAGAGGCAGGCACCTAAGAGGTGACTAGTAATTTGGTAATGATCATGAGGAAGGAGGGAATGCTTCAGAACTCAAATCTGGGACTTTCAGGTTCAACAGCCAGTCAGTGATAGTTAGATATCGTGACACACTTAGAATTCTCAAGCGTATGCTTTCCATTGCAGTCATTTGCCACGCAAATGCAATAACTGGAAAATAACAAGCCACTTCAAAATCTAGGTGCACAGTGGAAGAAAAAGTCTTTCCACGGAAAGCAAGTGCATCTTGGACTTGCATCTTTTTTTATTTTTATTTTTTTGAGACAGAGTCTCGCTCTGTCGGGCAGGCTGGAGTGCAGTGACGCGATCTCCACTCACTGCAACCTCCGCCTTCCGGGTTCAAGCGATTCTCTCCTGCCTCAACCTCCCGAATAGCTGGGATTACAGGCGCCTGCCCCCACGCCCGCTAATTTTTGTATTTTTAGTAGAGACGGGGTTTCACCATGTTGACCAGACTGGTCTCGAACTTGGACTAGCATCTGGTTCATCCCTGCTCTGCCCCTAACTCGCTGACATCTTCCCCTCAGCTGTAGCCTCAGAAGTCGTTTCTCTACCCTTGTGGCCCCTTCGAGCTAGAGCCTCTCTTTTTCTTCACTTCATCATCATTTAAACATGTTTATGAAACATTAAATATTTATATTTATGTTAAATCTTAAATATATTTATATTAAATATTAAAGTAATACACACTAAATAAAACATGAAAAGTATAGAAAAGTAAAACAAAGAAAATATTAAAATCACCCATAATTCCTTCACACAAACACCTGTTAATATTTTAATTTATTTTTCCAGCTCTTTTATTTCTTCTGCGTAGACCTTCCCCACTCTCCTTCAAGCTGTTTGAAAGTTTGAGTAGATTAGGTATGGCAAAGG
>NW_016820468.1:120599-124831 GCF_001698545.2 Rhinopithecus bieti | reverse complement strand
TTACATTAATGTCTCTACTAATCTTCCTTCTAGTAGATGTTCTACAGTTTGCTTATTCTCATCATAATAAGAAATGATTCCTTTATTATTTAATTTCTTGAAAAAAAATAGTCCATACACTATTTCCTTTTCATTATTTCCCATTCACTCTCTTTAAGAATTATTTTTTAAAAATTATACAGGTAACATATGAATGCATTCTCAATGAAAAATTTTGAAATGTTGAAGATTAGACTAAAGTTCCCTATGTCTATCACCCTCTGTCACAGTCCCCTTTATCTCCCTTCCCAAAGGTAACCACCATTATTAGGTTGGTTTGTATCCTTCCAGATTTCTATGGATTTACATACATATGTAGAACTGTATATAAAATATGTAGTGTTGTTTTCTGTGTATTCATTTAATATGAACTGTATTATACTGTACCTACATTTTGCATATTGCTTTATTCACTCAAAATTCTACCATGAAGATCTCGTCCTGTTATTACATAGATAGTTACCTCATATACCATGATTTATATAGGCATTCCTTTATTGATAAGCATTTAGTTTGTTTCTCCATTAGAACTCTTGAAAACAGTACTTCAGTAAACATACATATATGTCTTCTTGTGAATGCACAGAGGTGTTTGGAAATGTGCATTTTAAATTTTGATATAAATATAGGGCATCTTTTAATTTTTATTTTCTTGAATACTAATGTCATTGATCATCTTCTAATGTTTGTTTTAGTTTGATTTATGTTTATTTATTTAGTTCCTTTTATTTCTTCTTCCAGTTAAAAACTGTTACCAGAAAGGGGTCTCAATGCAGACTCCAGGAGGGAGTTCTCAGATCTCATGCAGGAATTCAAGGTGAGTCACAGAGCACAGTGAAGGAAGCAAGTTTACTAGAAACTACTGTTACAGAGTAGGGTGTCCTCAGAAAGCAGGCAGATTGAACGCACTGTCATTGTTTTAAGTTTTTCTTATGTAGCGGTCTTGTCCACGTAAAGACTAAACCAAGCTGTGTCTATGTGAGGGTGAGCAGACAGCATGACAAAATTTATTCTTCTGTTGATTTAAAGAAAACTATCCTTGACATTTTAGTGTGTTAAGACGTCAAAGCATAACTATAATTATCTTGAAAATGTATATTGTTATGGGTATTGGTGAAGGGGTGGCCTGCCCCTCCACACCTGTGAGCATTTCTCATCAGGTGGGACTAGAGACTGAGAAAAGAAAGAGACACAGAGACAAAGTATAGAGAAAGAAAAGTGGGCCCAGGGGACCGGGGCTCAGCATATGGTCCTCTGGCACTGATCTGGTGAGTTCCCTCAGTATTTATTGATTATTATCTCTACCATCTCAGAGAGGGGGATGCAGCAGGACAACAGGGTAATAGTGGGGAGAGGGTCAGCAGGAAAACATGTGAACAAAGATCTCTGTGTCATAAATAAGTTTAAGGAAAGCTGCTGTGCCTTAATGTGCACATATACAAACATCTCAGTGCAATAAAGAGCAGTATTGCCCCTAGCATGTCTCATCTCCAGCCCTAAGGCGGTTTTCTCCTATCTCAGTAAATAGAATGTACAATCGGGTTTTACACGGAGACATTCCATTGCCCAGGGAGGAGCAGGAGACAGATGCCTTCCTCTTATCTCATCTGCAAAGAGGCCTTCCTCTTTCACTAATCCTCCTCAGCACAGACCCTTTATGGTCGGGCTGGGGAACTGTCAGGTCTTTCCCTTCCCAGGAGGCCATATCTCAGGCTATCACAAGGGGAGAAACCTTGGTCAATACCTGGCTCTCCTAGGCAGAGGTCCCTGCAGCCTTCCGCAGTGTATTGTGTTCCTGGGTACTTGAGGTTAGAGAACGGAGATGACTTTTAACAAGCATACTGCCTTCAAGCACTTTTTTAACAAAGCACATCCTGCATAGCCCTAAATCCATTAAACCTTGAGTCAACACAGCACATGTCTCTGCCAGCACAGGGTTGGGGCTAGGGTTACAGATTAACAGCATCTCAAGGCAGAAGAATTTCTGAGTACAGAATCAAATGGAGTCTCTTATGTCTACTTCTTTCTACAAAGACACAGCAACAGTCTGATCTCTCTTTCTTTTCCCCACATATTGGGACATGGAGACTTTCCACTGTTATAGGAGTGTCCCCTTGTGTCTTTAGGTTGTTTCCTCAACTGTAAATATGAATGTGGGTCGTGACTGGCAAGGAATGGGCCTTGTTCATCACAAGATGAAGCTGAACTTAAAATGGTGTTACTCTGGCTCTCCTAGGCTCTTGCTTCCCTAACAGAACTGCTCGTATAACTTGGTCATTTCTCTATTGGATTGTTTGTCTTTTTCTTTTTTGAGTTACAGCAATTTTACAACTTATATATTCTGGACTTTAACCTTTTCTCTAAAATAAATGTAAAAGAGATATCGCACATGTTTTCCTGTAAGTGGTTTGTCTATTAACATTATTTATGATGTCTTTTTTTCATATAGCTTTTATTTTGAATGAAGTCAAATTTATGAATCTTTTCCCTTTTGTCTTAAATTAAAAGGGCTTTGGAGTGAGTTGAACAGTGTCCTCCCCCACAAGGATATGTCCACCTAGAACCTGTGAATGTGATATTATATGGAAAAAGAGTCTTTGCAGTTGTAATTAAGGATCTGGAGATGAGATCCAGTCAGATTTTCCAACCAGTCCCTAAATCTAATGATGAGCATCCTTATAGGAAGAGGACATGACACACAAGAAGGAGGTAGTGATGAGAAGACCCAGGCAGAAATGGGAGCGATGCATTTACTAGCCAAAGAACACCCAGGATTGCCAGCAGCCACCAGAAGCTAGGAAAAAGGCATGGAATGGATTGACCCTCAGTGCTTTCAGAAGGAACCAATCCTGCTGACACCTTGATTTAGGACTTCTGGCCTCCAGACTGTCAGAGAATAGTTTTCTGTTGTAAGCCACCCAGTTTGTGGTAATGTGTTGCAGCAGACCTCAGAAATGAATAAAGTCATCCCTGTCTCTACTAAAAGTACAAAAATTAGCCAGGACCGTGGTGCACATTTGTAATCCCAGCTACTCTGGAGACTGAGGGACAAGAATCACTTGAACTCGGGAGGCAGAGGTTGCAGTGAACCGAGATCATACCACCGCACTCCAGCCTGGGTGATAGAGATTCTCTCTCTCTAAATAAATAAGTAAATAAAAATCTTCTTGCCCCAAGATCATCAGTAAATGATCATTTATTTCATACTTTTATTGTTGTGCTTTTTATCTGTAACTTTTAATTCCTCTGTATTTTTCTAAATGGGTCTAGACAGAAATTTAGCTTAATATTTTCCTAAATGGTTAGCCAGTTACGCTAACACCATTTACTGAGTAATTCTTTTCCCTTGATTTGAAATGCTGCTTTGAGCATACTCATGAGTCTGTTTCATCAATCTATTTTTCTATTGCTTCACCAATATTGTACTACCTTGGAATTTTAGAATCATCGGGTCAGGTTCTAAGGAAATTACTTTTGGGTGAGTCCGGGTCTCACTCTGTCACCCAGGCTGGAGTGCAGTGGCACAATTATAGCTCACTGCAACCTTGAACTCTTGGGCTCAATCAATCTTCCTGCCTCAGCCTCTCAGGTATCTAGGACTACAGGTACATGACACCATGCTCCATTAATTTTTTCATTTTCTTGTAGAGATGGGGTGTATATTGTGCAGGCAGGTCTTGAACTCCTGGCCTCAAGTGATCTCTCTCCTAGGCCTTTCAAAGTGCTGAGATTACAGGTGTAAAGCCACCATGCCCAGTCAAAATTCTGATTTTATTGTGATTGCATTGAATTTGTAGATTTGTTTGGGGAGAATGGACATATTAACAGTGTTTTGCTTTCCTGTCTACAAAAAAATGTACATTTATTTATTCGGAGCTTGTTTTATTTCTTTCGGTAAACTTTATATTTTTCCCCAAAAAAGTTGTCAGGCCTCTGAGTCCAAGCCAAGCCATCACATCCCCTGTGACTTGCACGTATACGCCCAGATGGCCTGAAGTAACTGAAGAATCACAAAAGAAGTGCAAATCCCCTGCCCCGCCTTAACTGATGACATTCCACCACAAAAGAAGTGAAAATGGCCGGTCCTTGCCTTAAGCGATGACGTTATCTTGTGCAATTCCTTTTCCTGGCTCATCCTGGCTCAAAAAGCTCCCCCACTGAGCACCTTGTGACCCCCACTCCTGTCCACCAGA
>NW_016820468.1:115362-118222 GCF_001698545.2 Rhinopithecus bieti | reverse complement strand
AAAAAAAAAAAAAAAAAAAAAAAAAATAGAATGTACAATACAGTGAACCTCACCGCCTTGCTTCAACAATTGTCAGCTCATGTCCAATTTTGTTTCGGTCATCCATACCTTCTCACCCTCTCCTTTCCCATATTATTCTGAAGCAAATCCCAGATTGTATATTCTTCCAACCATAAATATTATGTACCTACAAAATGACGAAAGCTTTATTAAATATAACCATGATTACACCTAAAATATAATTTCTTAATATTATCAAATATCCTTTCTTTGTTCAAATTTCCCAACTGTTTCATAAATGCTTGTGTATGTGCGTGTGTGTGTGTGTGTGAGAGAGAGAGAGAGAGAGAGAGGTTTATAGTTTGTCAGAATCAAGAACCAATAAGGTCCGTGCATCACATATGATTGACATGCTTCTTCTTTTTTTTTTTTTTTTTTTTTTTTTTTTTTTTTTTTTTGAGACGGAGTCTCGCTCTGTTGCCCGGGCTGGGGGCTGGAGTGCAGTGGCCGGATCTCAGCTCACTGCAAGCTCCGCCTCCCGGGTTCACGCCATTCTCCTGCCTCAGCCTCCCGAGTAGCTGGGACTACAGGCGCCGCCACCTCGCCCGGCTAGTTTTTTGTATTTTTAGTAGAGACGGGGTTTCACCGTGTTAGCCAGGATGGTCTCGATCTCCTGACCTCGTGATCCGCCCGTCTCGGCCTCCCAAAGTGCTGGGATTACAGGCTTGAGCCACCGCGCCCGGCCTTGACATGCTTCTTAAGTCTCTAAATCTTTTGAGCCTTAGGGGTCCCTTCTTATTTTTCCTTTTTTCCTAGGAATGTGATGAATAAATCAAGTTTTTTCTCTTGTAGGGTTTCCCCAGTTGAGCTTTGCAGATTTCGTTCCTATGGTACCATTTAACATATTCTCTGTCTTCTGTATTTCCTACAAATTGGTGCTTTACGTTAGAGGCTTCATCAGATTCAGGCTCAATTACCTTGGCTAGACTGCTCATAGGGTATATGGAGTTCTCCCATCAGGAGACACATAATATCTGGTTGTCCCTTAATGGCTAGATCCCTTAATTCATTAAGAGTTGCAGAACAGTGGTATCCTATCATTCTATATTCATTTATTAGCTGACTTTTTTTAAATAAAGAAAACTTCCCTTCATCTGCTATTTGGAACCTACCAGTACAGTTTGCATAGGACAGGCAGGATAAATGCTTGACTCTTTCCCTTTATTTATTGGTTTCCAAAATAATGAGCTGGTTCCCTATCATCTTTCAAACGTGACCATTTTTTTCCCAGTATTATCATAAGCATATAGGTTTAAACATTTGATGTATTTCAATCCATTAGTTAATCTCCTTATTGATGCTCAAATTGTCCAGCAGGACTTTGGCCAGTGGGAGCCTCTACACCCTGGCTACTGTGTCCTTTTGACAGAACCCTATTGGTCTGTGATAGCCTCCTTGCTTTCTGAGACTCCAAGATACTGGAGGCTCTACTTGTCCATTTCCTGCCCCCAGACTAGACGTCAGCATTTCTCCTAGGATCCCTGGTTCCTTTTATTGTGAAATGGTGTTTGGAGAAAAAAATCTGGGCTTTGATCATTATGATCTTTCCAATCAAGATTCAAGGCTAAAGAAGTTTTACTTCACCTCAAAAATCTGCATCGTCTTTCTCCCACAAATAAAATTCTAGTTCTCAAGACAACAACAAACAATCTGTGTTATCATCTCACTCATCTGTGTTATCCTACCATATACAGATAACAGTTTCAGAGTAACAATACCAGCTATGCCACCAAAAATATGATTACTACAAAGTTTAAGATTCTTTTGCAGATATTTTTGTCCCTACCTTAAGATGTATCCTGTTAGAATATACATCAATGTTGTTGTGTTTTAAAGTTACTTTATGTGTGATTATGTTAGCTTCTGCATACACAGGTTCATTTGTTTCATTTTGCTTTTGACTTAAAATATTTTATTTTTAATTTTTGTGGTTACATAGTAGGTGTATATATTTATGGGGTATATGAGGTATTGTGATACAGGCATACAAAGTATAATAATCATATCAGGATCAATGGGGTATACATCACCTCCAGCATTTATCTTTTATGTTACAAGTAATCCAATTATATTATTTTAGTTATTTTAAAATGTACAATTAAATTATTAACTATAGTCACTCTGTTGTGCTATCAAATACTAGATCGTATTTATCCTTCCTAACTATTGTTTTAGAATTGCTTTTCTAAAAAGTTATGTTAAAATTGTGTAATATACTTACATGGTTCCAAAGTCAACTCTACAGGAGGAGGTATACTCAAACAAGACTAGCTTTTCACCCTGCTTCTTTATGCTATTTGTTCCCATCCCCATAAGTAATCACTTTTCTTTATATCGTGGCTTATCTTTCCCTTTTAAATTCAAATATATATTGTATTTTTAAACACAAATATATATAAAGGAAGACATAGGAGTACACACACACACACACATTTATTTATTTATTTCTCTTCCCTTACGTAGCTGGTATGATATTATACACACTTTTATCCACCCTGCTTTCTTTAAAACAAGCAACACATCTTGGGCATCGCTCCCTCAGAGAACGTAGAGATATTCTTTGTTCCTTTTCAAAACTGCACAGTACCTCATTTTGTGGACATACCAGACCTCTATTAAGAGAACATTTGAGTTGTTTCCAGTCTATTGCTGTTATAAATAAGGCTTCAACAAATAGCCATGTGCATATCTATTCTGATAATTGTCTTTTAGTTGATGGATTCCATATGTTTAAATGTATCATGATTGCCATATTTGGAGAGCTTTTTCTACCATCTCGTTTCATATTTTCTTTTTTTTT
>NW_016820468.1:92487-114092 GCF_001698545.2 Rhinopithecus bieti | reverse complement strand
AAAGGATATGAACAGACATTTCTCAAAAGAAGACATTCATACAGCCAACAGACACATGAAAAAATGCTCATCATCACTGGCCATCAGAGAAATGCAAATCAAAACCACAATGAGATACCATCTCACACCAGTTAGAATGGCAATCATTAAAAAGTCAGGAAACAACAGGTGCTGGAGAGGATGTGGAGAAATAGGAACACTTTTACACTGTTGGTGGGATTGTAAACTAGTTTGCCCATTTTTCTATTGGGCTGCTGGTCTTTTATCGAATTCTAGGCCATCTTTTATGGCATTTGAATCTTGAATCATGGTTAGGAAGGCTTTCCCTGAAACTCAGGTTAGAAAAGAATTCTTCCATGTTTCCTTCGAGTGCTCTTTGTTATTATTTTTACATTTAAATAATTGATTCCTCTCTGGTTTATCGTGATGTACAGTGTGAAGTATGAATCTACTTTTTTTTTCAGATGGCTACCTAGTTGTCACAACAGTTTACTGAATTGTTCACCTTTTCTCCAACCAATTTAAGATGACACATTCAGTCAGATGACACATTCAGTCAGAAGACACATTCATCCTTCTCCTTCTGACTGCTTTGAACATTTATAGCATCTCATAACTATAGTTTTCCAAAGTTTGGATTGGGACTTTTCAGGTCCTTTTTTGGAGGACAAAGGAAGTGACAGCTTTTCTGAGAAACATGTTTTTAAATCCAAAGGCTTTATTTATTTGTTTTTACTTATGGATATTCTATTCTGTTAATTGATCTGTATTTCTAGTTATGTAACAGTACCCTTTGCTTTTAATTATCAAAGCTTTAAAATATTTTTTATCCTTTGTTTTCTCCCCTTTATTCTCAATGTAGTGTATTATGTTAATGAATAGCACAGTAATGTAATAATAATTATTATTAACACAAGAGAAATAATAGAATGACCTTGGTCAGGCACTTGTCATTTATTTTTTAATTTTTAATTTTTTAATTTCCAACTTTTATTTTAAGTTCAGAGGCACATGTGCAGGATGTGCAGTTTTGTTACATAAGTAAACATGTGCCATGGTGATTTGCTGCACAGATCATCCCATCACCCAGGTATGAAGCCCAGCATCAACTAGCTATTCTTCCTGATCCTCTCCCTCTTCCCACCTCCCACCCTGCAACAGGCCCCAGTGTGTGCTGTTCCACCTGTCGTGTGTCCATGTGTTCTCATCATTTAGCACTCATGTATAAGTGAAAACACACTTTAAAATATTTTAATGTCTGTAAAACTACAGACATTAAAACGTTCTTCTTTTGCAGGATTTCCTGGTCATTTATGCTTATTTATTTTTGTATAAACTTAAAATGAGCTTATCTAATGAAGAAATCGTCTGTGTTGATATTTTCATTGGTATTATGTTCAATTGACAAATCACTACATCATACAGGGTAGCAATAAAGCTCAGTAACATAGGCAATTACCCATAGCAATGATTTGGTGGCATTACATCATAATACATGATATTAATATAGTTTGGGTGCTTGTCCCCTCCAGTTCTTGGGTTGAAATATAATCCCCAATGTTGGAAGTGGAGTCTGGTGGGAGGTGTTTGGGTCATGGGGGCGTATCCCTCATGAATGGCTTGGTGCCCTCACCATGGTAATGAGTGGATTCTCCCTCTGGTAGTTCACACCATAGCTGGTTGTTCAGAAATGCAGAACCTCCCCTGTCTGTCTTGCTGCTTCTCTCACTAGGTGATGCATCTGCTCCCTCTTCACCTTCAACCACGATTGTAAGCTTCCTTAGTCTCTCACCAGAAACCAAACAGATGTGGATGCCATGCTTGTACAGCCTGCAGAACCATGAGCCAATAAACCTTTTTTCTTTATAAATTGCCCATACTCAGGGATTCCTTTCTAGCAATGCGAATGGGCTAACACAGATATGTTCAATGTTTACTTCTCCTTGGTATTGCGTAGTTCAATGTCCTATGCAGAAATTACAATAACACAGTGTGTTAATGCGGCATTTCCTGCAATCCTTACACAATAACCTGTGATGCATTGCCTCAGGTGTTTTATGTCTGATTTTCACCAAATAAACCTATTCCTTTAATATACCTCAGCAAAGGTAATCAAGGTGGTTCAATCTGCTATATATAGTAATATTATATGCATGTACCATATAACATGGTTTTTTTTTTCAAATTTGATGCTTTCAGAAAAACTAGAAAAGACCAAGATACTGCCACAGATCGGAAGAGACTAAGGAGCTAAGGACAACCAATATGCAGCAGAGGACCCTGGACTGGACTGCAAAACAGGAAAAGAACTTTTTTAAAAAAATGGTGAAGTCCAAATAAAGTCTGGGGTTTTGTCCAAAATAATGTACCAATGTTGGTTTCTTAATTTTTGATAAATATGCTACTGTGATATAGGATGATGGCATTAAGAGAAACTGAAACTGGATAAGGAGTATAAGACAGTTCTCTGTACTACCTTTGCTACTTTTCTGTGAATCTGAAAGTATTCCAAAATAAAAAGTTTATTTTTAAAGAAACGATGTTGCTAGATGTTTTGAACACCTTGTATTGTAATGCTGTGTTTATCTTCCTCACTAGACTGTGAATACCACCAGAGCATGGACCATTCAGCACTATCCGTGGGCCCATCAGTAGTTAGTTATTGTGGATAACCTTAAGATGATGAAGACAAGCCAACAAGACATTGAGAGGTTCTGAAAAAGCACCAACTTGGTGTCTTCCCTACCTTACGTTACAAACCATTCAATTTAATAAAACCAAATGTGTTGCAAGTAAACATTTTTATTTTCTGTATCTTCCATCCAGGCAGATGTAGAGAAAAAAATATATTTAGGAAACCTGCCCTAAAAGCTGACAACCCCTCTTTTCTCCACCTGTTGGCCTTCTCTATTCATTTTAAAAGTACTCTTTCTCCTTGCCCCAAAGTTTTTTGCACAGCAGTTTTGGAGAAGTGGAATGAAGAGGAGGCTTGGAGTTGGGAACTGGGTTCTCGTCTGGACCCTCACTTTCTGGCTGTGTAAACCTTGGGTAAGTTACCTAATCTCTCCAAGCCTGTTTTTCCACCTCCCTAACAGGACTAAATGAGAACGCACTAAGTCTAAGATACTAGGCTGCTTTCTGCGCTTTGTGAGTGTGTGATTTTTTTTTTCTGGCAATCTTGCTCTTTCTCAAGAGTTCCTGGGTGAATGGCACCACTCCCTACCCACTTACCCAAACCAGAACCTGAGTAATTTGTAACTCCTTCGTCTCTCTAACAGTGCCTTCCTACATGTCAAAATTGTCATTAAGTCCTATAGATTGTATTTTTTTTTTTTTTTTTTTTTTGAGACGGAGTCTCGCTCTGTCGCCCAGGCTGGAGTGCAGTGGCCGGATCTCAGCTCACTGCAAGCTCCGCCTCCCGGGTTTACGCCATTCTCTCGCCTCAGCCTCCGGAGTAGCTGGGACTACAGGCGCCCGCCATCTCGCCCGGCTAATTTTTTGTATTTTTTTTAGTAGAAACGGGGTTTCACCGTGTTAGCCAGGATGGTCTCGATCTCCTGACCTCGTGATCCGCCCGTCTCGGCCTCCCAAAGTGCTGGGATTACAGGCTTGAGCCACCGCGCCCGGCCTGTATTTCTTAAATATTTGTCTGAGTCACCTTCCCATCTTGATCCCCATGGTCACTGGCTGAGTTTCTCCCTAGACAACTGTTAACAGCCTCTAAACTAGCCTCTTTGCCTTCATATTTGTTCCTCATTTTTCATACCATTGCCTAATTGATCTTTTAAATGCAAATCTGGCCCGGTTACTCCCCAACATAAAATTTTCCTGTGGATTCTCATAGCCTTTAGGGTAAATCCAAAATGTCTAGTATGACTTTGTGATCCAGGCTCTGAGTATCCATCCAGCTGCTTTCCTTTCCCGTCCCTGCTATATCCTTATGCTTTAGCTGTTTTCAATTATTTGCAGTTGCCGGAAATCACTGTGCATTCTCTCACAATTATGCTACCACCTCTGTCTGAAAGATCTCCCTTCACCCATTTGCTAAGCTAGTGGTCAGTTCCCCTTTCTTATCTTATTTGACCTATTGGCAGTATTGGACTCACTTAATTGCTCCCTCTTTGATTTTTCTTCACTCAGCTTTCAGAATACCAAACATTCCTGGTTTTCCTTCTATTCCACATCAGTTGCTCTTTCTTATTCTGTGCTGATCCCTTCTCTCCTTCCCAACCTACTGATATTGAAATGCCCCAGGGCTCACTCCTTGAATCACCTTTTTCTACTCTAACTAGAACAGTCATTTGCTTGGTGCTCTCATTCAGTCTCAGGATTTAGATACCATCCATATGACAATGACTCCCAAATGCATTACTCCAGGATGGATGTATCCCTTGAACTCCAGGTTTATATATTCAACTTCCTACTCATCTTTTCTTGAATGTCAAATAGACATCTCAAACTGCTGGGATTACAGGTGTGAGCCATTGGGCCCGACATCTCAAATTTATTTATTTATTTTATTTTATTTTATTTTATTTTATTTATTTTTTTTGAGACGAAGTCTGGCTCTGTCACCCAGGCTGGAGTGCCGGATCTCGGCTCACTGCAAGCTCCGCCTCCCGGGTTTACGCCATTCTCCTGCCTCAGCCTCCCGAGTAGCTGGGATTACAGGCGCCCACCACCTCGCCCGGCTAGTTTTTTGCATTTTTTAGTAGAGACAGGGTTTCCCCGTGTTAGCCAGGATGGTCTCGATCTCCTGACCTCGTGATCCGCCCGTCTCGGCCTCCCAAAGTGCTGGGATTACAGGCTTGAGCCACCGCGCCCGGCGACATCTCAAATTTAGTGTGGTCAAAATTAAATTCCTGATCTATCCCCTGCAAAACGACTCTGTCCACAGTGTTCCCATCTAAGTTGATGGAAACTCTATTCTTCAGTAATTAAAGCCAAAATCCTTGGAGTCATTCTTAACCCCTCTCTTTCTTTCCTACTCATTTGCAAACTCTTAGGAAGTCCGACTGGTTCTAACCTCAAAATATATCCAGAAGGCTACCATTTTTCATGACTTCTGCTGATATCAGCTTGGTTTGAACCAATGTCATCTCTCACTTACATTACTGCAAAATCCTCTTAAGTGGGTTTCCTGATTCCATGCTTGTTTCTTTCCCCAAAGCCTGTCTTCAACACAGCAGCCAGAGTGATAAAATATGACATCATATTATATTAAAACACCAGCTAATACAGCATTTCTTTTATCAAAATCCTGCATGACTCCTCACCCATAGACAGAGTAAAGCACACAATTATTATATATCTTTAAAAGTTTTTTTCTTTCCAACTTTTATTTTAGGTTCAAGGGGTATATGTGCACGTTTGTTACGTGGATATATTGCATAATGCTGAGGTTTGAGTTTCTCTTGAACCCATCACTCATATTGTGAACATACTGCACAACTGGTAGTTTTTCAACCCCTGCCCCTCTTCCTCCCTAACCCCTTTTTGGAGCCCCCAGTGTCTATTGTTTTCATCTTTCTCTACATGTATACCCATTGTTTAACTCCCACTTATGTTTTTTCTTTTTTATTATACTTTATGTTCTAGGGTACATGTGCACAACGTGCAGGTTTGTTACATGTGTATACATGTGCCATGTTGGTGTGCTGCACCCATTAACTCGTCATTTACATTAGGTATATCTCTTAATGCTATACCTCCCCGCTCTTACCATCCCTTTATTTTCAGCCTATGTGTGCTTCTGCACATAAGATGGGTCTCCTGAATACAGCATACTGATGGGTCTTAACTTTTTATCCAATTTGCCAGTCTGTGTCCCTTAATTGAGGCATTTAGCCCATTTACACTTAAGGTAAACATTGTTATGTGTGAATTTGATCCTGTGATTATTATGTTAGCTAGTGATTTTGCACGTTAATTGATTCAGTTTCTTCCTAGCATCCATGGTCTTTAGAATTTGGCATGTTTTTGCAGTGGCTGGTACCAGTTGTTTCTTTCCATGCTCCTTTAGCTCAGAGAAGTTTGTTATTACTGACCTTCTGAAGTCTACTTCTGTCAACTCGTCAAACTCATTCTCCGTCCTGTTTTGTTCTGTTGCTGGTGAGGAGCTGAGATCTCCTCTGGAGGAGAAGAGGCGCTCTGTTTTTTGGAATTTTCAACTTTTCTGTTCTGGTTTCTCCCCATCTTTGAGGTTTTATCTACCTTTGGTCTTTGATGTTGGTGACCTACAGATGGGGTCTTGGTGTGGATGTCCTTTTTGTTAATGTTGATGCTATTCCTTTCTGTTTGTTACTTTTCCTTCTAACAGACTCCTCAGCTGCAGGTCTGTTGTAGTTTGCTGGAGGTGCACTCCAGACCCTATTTGCCTGGGTATCACCAGCGGAGGCTGCAGAACAGCAAAAATTATGCCTAATCCTTCCTCTGGAAGCTTCATTTTAGAGGGGCACCTGCTGTTTCAGGTGTCTGTCGGCCCCTACTGGGAGGTGTTTCCCAGTGAGGTACACAGGGGTCAGGGACCCACTTGAGGAGGCAGTCTGTCCATTCTCGGAGTTCGAACGCCATCCTGATAGAACCAGTGCTCTCTTCAGAGCTGTCTGACAGGGATGTTTAGTTCTGCTGAAGCTGTCTGCTGCCTTTTGTTCAGATATGCCCTGCTCCCAGAGGTGGAATCCATAAAGTCAGTGGCCTCACTGACCTGCAGTGGGTTCCACCCAGTTCGTGCTTCCCAGCCGCTTTGTTTACAGGATAAGCTACTCGAGGCTCAGCAGTGGCGGACGCCCTTCCCCCCGTCAAGCTGCAGCATAGCAGGTTGATCTCAGACTCCTGCGCTAGCAGTGAGCAAGGCTCTGTGGTCGTGGGACCTGCCTAGCCAGGCATGGGAGGGTATCTCTTGATCTGCCGGTTGCTGAGACTGTGGGAAAAGTGCAGTGTTTGGTCAGGAGTGTACGGTTTCTCCAGCTACAGCCTGTCATGGCTTCCCTTGGCTAGGAAAGGGAAACACCCCAACCCCTTGTGCTTCCTGGGTGAGGCGACGCCCCGCCCTGCTTCACTTCACCCTCCATGGGCTGTACCCACTGTTCAACCAGTCCCAATGAGATGAACCAGGTACCTCAGTTGGAAATGCAGAAATCACCCATCTTCTGTGTCATTCCTGCTGGGAGCTGCAGACCGAAGCTGTTCCTACTTGGCCATCTTCCTAAGTCAGCATCTATTTATTTATTTTCTAAGACAGAGTCTCACTCTGTCACCCAGACTTGTGTGCAGTGGCATGATCCTGGCTCACTGCAACCTCCATCTCCCAGGTTTAAGCAATTCTTCTGCCTCGGGAGTAGCTGGGAATACAGGCAGGTGCCACCACACCCGGCTTATTTTTGTACTTTTGGTAGAGGCAGGGTTTCACCATGTTGGTCTGGCTGGTCTCGAACTCCTGCCCTCAAGACATCTGCCTGACTCAGCCTCCCAAAGTGCTGGGATTACAGGCATGAGCCACCACGCCCGGCCCTACGTTTTGAACTGTTTAAAGGGATGGCTATTAAATTTTGGCCAGAAAGGAGAACAAGGGATTATAAATCCTAGAACCAGTGAACTTCAGAGCAATAGCTAGAGTCTGGAAAAAAGTACAAAAGAATTTTGCTTTTTTCTTAAGTGGTAGAAGAAAACCATAGAGGGGCAGAAAAAAGATAAAAGATCTTGTTAATGTTCCAGAGGGTGACACAGCCTAATAGGCCATAGGACTGGTGAAAAAAGTGCTGGAAAAAAATCAGAAAATTAATCTCGTTCTGCAGTTTTGGGAAGAAGTTGTCCACTTCCAAAGTAGGTGGTTCATTCTATAGTCTTGGACGGAATCTGTCCATTTTTGAAATCAGCTGCTTCTGAAGAATTTCTAAGAATCCTCAGTTTGAGGTTCCCTAATGGAATGGGCTTCCAGTAGTTGGGACAAAATGGTGTATTTTTTTCTAATTGGCAGGTATGATTCCTAGACCTAGTCTGTGTTGTTTTATTGTTGTGTCAGTTATTAGCAGTGCCTAATAAGGTCTTTTTCATTGAGGTTCAAGGGCACTTTTCCTTTTACGTCACTTCCAGAAGACTAAATCTCCCAGTTACAGATCTTACAGAAGCTACTTAGGTGGGGTTTTGGAAATGAAGCTTGTACTTGGTGAAACACCTGGAAGCATCATATGATCTCTTGTATTCAGACACATTGTAGTGTGGCAGAAAGTAGGACTGGAAGCAATTTCCAAATGTGTGGGGCAGTCTGATAATTAACTCAGGAGTAGAGAACTTGCAGGGCGCGAGGAGGATTGATCTTATTGTCATCAAGGCCAGTGGAAATAGTTCGGTGCTTGGAAGTTTAAGGATACCTGAGAGCTTTGAAAATTCTAAATTGAGAATTCTGTTAGCTCTCTTTATTTTTTCTGCAGCCTGCAGATGATAAGGACAGTGGAGTTCTGAATAAAAGGTAGTAAATTATTCTTTAATAATAGTTCTAGTGAAATATGTGTCCATGTTGCTGAAGAGATAAGTTGGAATTCTCCAGTTTTTGAATGTAAAGTAATTTTAAAAATCACGACAGCCATAGCTGTTCAACTAAGACAGTGCACCCACCTTAAGAACGAAAAACAATAACCAGAACATATTTATGGATCGATGCTGAAGACACTTGTGGAAAATCCATTTGGAGGTGTTCAAAGAGGCCTTGAGGTTTTGGTTTTGTTCCATGTCTTGCCTGCATAGCCTTGCCAGGATTGTGTCATCAGCCAGTAGATATGCATTGGAAACTTTCTTGGCAATATTCTTAAAATTACTCAACTAATATTGAATGCTTCAACATCATGGCCAATTTATCTCTGTAATTGTGAGAAATATCATGAAGCATTTTTTGTTTAAACTCCACTTTCATTATGGCCATACCTCTAAATGCAAGTAAAAGATGTCAAGGTTTTAAGATTTATATCCATTTTATAGGGCTTCCTGTGAGGAGAGAAAACAAAGTTTAGATATAGAGAAACATTTTGATAAACACACACACTAAAGAGAGTGACAGTGTGGCTGATTTGAGGACTCAAGCCCTAGACACTATTATCAAGCCATATGAATAAAGAGCTGGGATGCATTAATCCAAGTGATGGAAATGAAGATGACACTGACTCCTATATTAAACAGAATGATCTCTCATTTAGGCAGCCAGGACAAACAATCTCCTCATGAAGATTGATTCACATTTTGTTTTGTTTTTAGGGTACCTGTCAAATGAAAAATCTAACTCATGTCAAATTGTCCCAAAAAAGGCCATAGCAATTTTCAAATTGGCCCCAGTGAAATTGTGTCAGTTAGGGACAAGTACACATGCTAACATTACAATGAGAAAACATGAAGGAAACAGGTGTTTGTCCTGGAAGAAATGCAGTTTTAAGACAGAATGACCCCGTAAGAAACAACAGTCTATAAGGATGGCACTTCTGTAACCTAGTCTGTGGAATTTGGTGCAAGGCCAGTTGTCACCTATCAGGGGCCAGACAATACCAGCTATTCTGGGCAAGTGAAATTGAAGAAAGCAGTTTTGGCAAACTGACACAAACACAAGACTATGGAAAAGGTCCTTAAAATGTTTTGATATGGTGACCTGAGGCAACATAGATCTGAAGGAAAACGGTCTTGGGAGATCTTCTGAGCTTCTCAGTCCAAGGGACTGGCTTGCAGACAGACTTACTGAGTTTATGCCTATCCTCCTCCACTCAGTAATCATTTTACAGACAAATGGCACTTAAGATACTAAACAAGCAGACAGACCATAAGAGCAGCTTTAGAAGGCCAGAAAGCAACTGCACCAAGGAACAACACAAATCTGACCAGTGAATCAAACAAATCCCAAGGGACTGTATTCCTAGGAAACTGAAATAAACCCAATGACGGAAGGATTCAACAAACCCAATGATGAGGAGATTCAAAGGTTAATTCAGCATCAACTTTCTACCAGCCACGGGTAAGATGACACCTTGAATAGATAGCCACAACAAGGGGTCTTAGATATGCACACTCTTATTGAGTTGACGGCTCAGGTCCAGTACAGTGACAAGTTCAGCTGAATCCCGGCTGGAAACCCCGTTTGTGTAAATAATTTCCAGGCAACAACCAGCAGGATCTGATCAAAATATGAAAAATAGAACTACCATACAACCCAGCAATCCCACTGCTGGGTATCTATCCAAAGGAAAAGAAATCAGTATATCAAAGGAGTACCCGCACTCACATGTTTATAGCAGCACTATTCACAATAGTCAAGATAAAGAATCAATCTAAGTGACCATCAGTGGATAAATGGATGAAGAAAATGTGGTATGTACACACAATAGAATACTATCTGACCACAGAAAAACATAAAATCACGTCATTTGTAACAACGTGGATGGAACTGGAAGTCATCGTGTTAAGTGAAATAAGCCAGGTGCAGAAAGAGAAATTTCACATGTTCTCACTTGTATATGGGAGCTAAAAAAGTTCATTTTAAGGACATAGAGAATAGACTGATAGATACCAGAGACTGGGGAGATTGGGTAGGGTGGAAGGGGATATGAAGAGATGTTGGTTATGGTTACCATCATACAGTTAGAAGAATTAAGTTCTAAGGTTTGGATAGTGAATTAGGGCAACTGTTCTTAAAACCAATACCATGTACATTTCCAAGTAACTAGAAGAGAAGGGTTCAAATGATACCAACACGTAAAATGATAAACACTCAAGGTGATGGGTACTCCAGTTACTCAGACTTAATCATTATACATTCTTTGCATGTAAAAAAATTCACATGTACCCACATGTATGTAAATTATTCCATGTCAGTACAAGGGATAAAAAAGAAAATATAGGAGACAACCTTCATGATAATAGATTAGGCAAAAAATTCTTACATGTGACACTAAAAGGATAAAGAAAGAAAAAACACCATAAAGAAAAAAACTGATAAATTGGACTTTGTCAAATTTAAAAACTTTTGCTCTTGGAAAGACCCAAGTTAAGAGCGTGAAAAGACAAACCACAGACTGAGAAAAAAATATTTGCAAAGCATATATTTGATAAAGCATTTGTGTTAAGAATATATAAAGAATTCTCTGCTGGGCACAGTGGCTCATGCTTGTAACCCCATTGCTTTCTGAGTTGCCTTTTGATTTCTTTTCAGCTATTTCATAATTGGTGGCTGAAATTGCTTCTGATTTCTGATGTCAATTTTGTATCTGAATCTTTACTGAATGTGTTTGATTAGTTCCAGTGGTTTTCTGGTGGGGTCTTCTGTTTTTTCTAGATATAAGATTATGTTGTCTGGAAGGAAGGATATTTTGACTTCCTTTTTTCAAGTTTGAACGACTTTTTTTTCAGTTTCTTGCCTGATGGCTCTGGCTAGGACTTCTAGTACTGTATTGAATAGAAGTGGTGAAAGTGGGCATCCTTGTCTTGTTCTAATTCTCAGTGGAAGGGCATTTAATTTTTCCCCATTTAGTATAATGTTAGCTATGAGTTTGTTGCATATGGGCTTTATTATTTTAAGGTTTTGTCTTTCTATGCCTACTCTGTTGAGAGTGTTTTATTTTATCATGAAAGGGAGTTGAATTTTGTCAAATGTTTTTTCTGTGTCTATTGAGATGATCACATGGTTTCTGTCCTTCATTCTGTTGATGTGATGTATCATGTTTATTGATTTCTGTATGTTGAACCACCCTTACATCACTGGAATAAATCCACTTGATCATGGTGTATTTTCTTTTTGATGTGCTCTTGGATTTGGCTTACCAGTATTTTGCTGAGGATTTTTGCATCTAAGTTCATCAGGGATATCAGCCAGTAGTTTTCCTTTTTTGTTGTGTCCTTGTCTGGTTGTGGTATCAGGGTAATGTTAGCCTCATAGAATGAGTTAGGGAGAATTTGTTCCTCTTTAATTTTTTTGAATACTTTGAGGAGATGCCATTGTCTATCAAATTCAAACACAAAATAAAGCCTTTAAACGAAAGAGGTCCATGGGTGACAATAAGGATCCCTGACACCCAAATCGCCAAGATCTCAAACAGACTCTCTGACACTAGAAACTGAGATTTAGGCTTCCTCAACCACTTAGTAGCAGGGAAAACTGTTTCAGAACTATAGGTTATCTACACTCTCACCATTTCTATTCAACATAGAACTGGAAGTCCCAGCCAGAGCAATCAGACAAGAGAAATAAATAAAGGGCATCAAAATCAGTAAAGAGGGAGTCAAACTGTTGCGATTTGTTAATGATATGATTGTATATCTGGAAAACTCGAAAGACTTCTCCAAAAAAGCTTCTGGAACTGAAGCACGAATTCAGCAAACTTTCAGGATACAAAATTAAGGTACAAAAATCAGTAGCTCTGCTATACACTAACAGCAACCAAGCTGAGAATCAAATCAAGAACTCAACTCCCTTTACAATAGCTGCAAAAATAAATAAAATAAAATAAAACAAAACAAAATAAAATAAAATACTTGGAGTGTACCTAACCAAGGAGGTGAAAGACCTCTACAAGGAAAACTACAAAACACTGCTGAAAGAAATTATAGATGACACAAACAAATGGAAACACATCCCATGCTCATGGATGGGTCGAATCAATATTGTGAAAATGACCATACTACCAAAAGCAATCTACAAATTAAATGCAATTTCCATTTAAATACCACCATCGTTCTTCACAGAACTAGAAAAGACAATCCTAAGATTCATATGGAACCAAAAAAGAGCCCACATAGCCAAAGCAAGACTAAGCAGAAAGAACAAATCTGGAGGCATCACATTGCCAGACTTCAAACCATACTATAAGGCCATAGTCACCAAAACAGCATGGTACTGGTATAAAAATAGGCACACAGACCAATGGATCAGAATATAGAACCCAGAAATAAAGCCACATACTTACATCCAACTGATCTTTGACGAAGCACACAAAAACTGAAGGTGGGGAAAGGATACCCTATTCAACAAATGGTGCTGAGATAATTGACAAGCCACATGTAGAAGATTGAAACTGGATCCTCATCTCTCACCTTATACAAAAATCAACTCAAGATGGATCAAGGACTTAAATCTAAGACCTGAAACTATGAAAATTCTAGAAGACAACATCAGAAAAACCCTTCTAGACATTGGCATAGGCAAAGACTTCATGGCCACGAACTTAAAAGCAAATGCAAGAAAAACAATGATAAATAGGTGGGACTTAAACTAAAAAGTTTCTGCACAGCAAAAGGAATGGTAAACAGGCAAGTCACAGAGTGGGAAAAAATCTTCACAATCTAAACATCCAAAAGAGGACTAATATCCGGAATCTACAAGGAACTGAAACAAATTAGCAAGAAAAAGACAAACAATCCCATGAAAAAATGTGCAAAGGACATGAATAGACAATTCTCAAAGAAGATATACAAATGGCCAGCAAACACATGAAAAAATGCTCAACATCACTAATGATCAGGGAAATGCAAATCAAACCCACAGTGTGATACCACCTTACTCCTGCAAGAATGACCATAATCAAAAAATAAAAAAAGAAAATAGATGTTGGCGGGGATGCAGTGAAAAGGAAACACTCTTACACCGCTGGTGGGAATGTAAGTGAGTACAAAGCACTAGTGTGCAACTAATACAAACCGTGGAAAACAGAAGTGTGGTGATTCCTTAAAGAACTAAAAGTAGAACTACCATTTGGTCCAGCAATCCCACTACTATGTATCTTCCCAGGGGAAAAGAAGTCATTATACGAAAATGATACTTGCACATGCATGTTTATAGCAGCAAAATTTGCAATTGCAAAAATATGGAACCAGCCCAAATGCCCATCAATCAATGAGTGGATACCACTCAGCCGTTAAAAGGAATGAAATGTTGGCATTTGCAGCAATCTGGATGAAATCGGGGACCATTACTCTAAGTGAAGTAACTCAGGAATGGAAAACCAAACATTGTATGTTGTCACTCATAAATGGTTGCTAAGCTATAGGATGCAAAGGCATAAGAATGATATGGTGGACTTTGGGGACTTGGGGGAAAATGTTGGGGGGGTGAGGGATAAATGACTACAAATTGGGTACAGTGTATACTGCTTGGGTGATGGGTGCACCAAAATCTCACAAGTCACCACTAAAGAACTTAGGTAACCAAAGACCACCTGTTCCTGAAAACCGTACGGAAATAAAACGAAAATGAACTATGGGACGAATGGCCCACAGGTATCCTTTTCTGGAGCAAATACTGGACCATTGATTTTCTATGGCTCTTCCACTAAACGGCCTCTCTAGTTTCCCCAACTTTTGTCAATAGAACCGATAGTTCCATGTAATAGAGACTTGGCCATCTTTGGTGCCACCCTCCAGGTTCATATAGCCATATACAGCCCTGGTGGTCCACTGGTTCCCTCATAATACTCAACACTTTCTAGCCTTACTCAACACAGGTTCTCTGGTCACTTGGATTCCTGGGGATCCTTCCAAATTCAAGCAGAGGATTCTTTTTCACCAAGGTGGATTATAGGCTATAGAAGCAAGGGTATGCAATACCCTGCCAACCCTCACCATTGAGACCATTATTCTGTGTGATTTTTACCATGGCCATAGTACTCATTAAATTCAACAGCCTGATAATTTGCATTGATGCCCTGACTCAAAGGACACCAAGATGGGTCAAACTAAAAATGATTGTGTTAACTATTGGAGCCAAATGGACCCCAGTAATACTTTCCATATGGGTGAAATTTGTCAGTCTCCACAAATATATGAATATATTTGGACTCCAAGTCATGGATTCCCAACTCTGATTCTCATTTCCTGAGCACAACCCCCGTACTCCATTTCTGTGTCCTTTTTTTATTTTTTTTATTTTTTTGACCCAAATGCAATCCACAAAGAGTTAACACCTGGACCCAGGGCAGGATACTACACTGGGATCCACTGGCAGTAGATGGAACAGTAAAATATCTGACTCGACTTTTCTCTTTTTTCTGGAAAGCAGGCACTACCACTTTCTAAGGCTTTCCACAGTTATGATGCATTTAAAGGTTAGCTAATTTCAGGTCCTTCCCAACAGGAAATAAAAGTGTTGGCCTGTAGACTCATGCCTACCACCATGTAGACCTTGCAGAAAGGAGAAAAAGATGGCTGTCACTGGTCTAGCTATGCCGGATATGGCTGATGGCTTGTATCTGGGACACAGTTTCCCCTACTAAATGCCAGGCCACCAAGGCAGTATTGCACCCACAGTGTCATCTCTATCCATAGTGTACAACTAGTCCTCTACAAAACCATAGACTAAGCATATGAACAGTATCCTGTCCAGCCATCAGGAAGAACAGAAAATAATGTAGTCCTACACTGGCAGTGCTCCCTGGAGCTACCTTTAGCGTAGTTATGATGATAGACTTTCTGACCTTGACCTGTGCCTCCAAGTCCTGGATTTGGCTCAAGAGTCATACTGGCCCTGGGAGGCCATCGCCACATCCTGGATGATGACTACAGTCCAGCCAACCAAAGTATCTCAAAGGATGACCACAGACCAAACAACCACCACCTTTAGACTCCTGGGTCATAACCCTCTCCTTCCCCATCCTCCTCATTGTGTGCATAAAACCGCACTTTTAAGACCAGCCTCACTAGAGTTTCCATACCCACCCTAGTAGAACAAAGCCCATTCCCACTAAGGCTAAAACTTTGCCTGCGTGTGCCTCCTGACGCAAGGCTACTGCTTGAGGCTACCTACCCCCTGTGCTAATCCGTGTGTATACACAGCTGAAGTTACATACCAAAGGCCAGACCTCACTCAATGCCAGGCCTGCTTCCTGCCCCACGAGCAGAGCCCCTCTTATTTGCTGACCCAAAGCTCATGAAACAAACCCATAAAGCCATCCTTACCACACGTTATCGTTTTAAGGCCTTGGGTTTTCCTCTATGCTGTCCAGGTCCAGATCGAGGGGATGCTGATGTATCAGGTCTGGTACCAGGCCCATGATTCCAGGTCAGGCAACTATCCAAATGCATGTGGTCCTATATGTTTTCCTATGCCCACATAGCATAAGCGGACATAACACCCCACATCATAAAGGAACCTCCAGGTAAACTTGAGAGTGGCATGTGCCAGTCTCCTAGATGACTCCTGCCTGCTAAGCTTACTCTTAGAAACCTCACCTGCACATTGCTAACGCTGCTCTTCCTCACTCCACTCACTCCTCACCCGCCCCTCCACTCTGTGGGCTGCCAGAAATTGGTCCATACCCCCTCCCCTGACACTATTAAAAACTCCTACAGGGGGGCTCCTTTTCCTGTATATATTTCCAGATGCTCGACTCCCTCTCCCACGCCTCCCTCTCCCTTCCTCTGGGATGCCCCTCACTTTACCCCGAGTGAGTAACACACCTTTGAAATACTTGAGATAATTGCCGGCCCTGGTGTGGAGTGTCTTGACACTGATATCTTTAAAAGGAGGGGAGCAGCAGACCTGACAGCTAGCCAGGTCGTCAGGCTGTACCACTGTCAATAGGAGAATAAACACACTGTGATGTATTTGTACAATGGAATACTACTCAGCAATAAAAAGGAACAAACTGTCAATACACACAACAACAAGGATGAATCTCAAAAAACGTTAAGTTGAGCAAAAGAAGCCTGAAAAAAATGCGCACTGTGGTTCAGTTTCTATAAAGTTGCAGAAGAGGCAAAATTAATCTGCGGTAATAGAAATCAGAAAAGCGGTTGCCACTGGAGGGAGGGGTGAATACTGACTGCAAAGGAACACAAGCGAACTTTCTGGGGCGATTAAAGTCGTCTCTATTCTGATCTGTGTGACAGTTACCAAAGTGAATGCATTGGATGAAAATCAACCAGCTCTATACTTAACCATTTGGATTTGTGCATTTTTGTGTATGTAATTGATACTCCCAATTTAAAGTGCTGCCAGTATAAGAAAAGGAATGAGACAAAAAAAAATTGCTACCCCAACTTTCTTTTGTTTTATATTGTTTTCCGCACTTTTGTTCTGTCTTTGTTTATTTTATGTATTTATTTATTTATTTATTTATTCATTTATTTTTTGATGTAAACATGTTTCTTGGTTCTCATTTTAAAAATCCAACCCGAGGGTCTCTTTTAATTGGTGAGTTTAGCAGATTCACAATTACGTTTACTATAATTATTTTACATTAAGACTTACACATGCCGTATTATTTGGCCATATATGAACAACCCATAGCTCAACAACCTGAGATATATTTGGAAGCTACAATGAACAGAGCTGGGATGGAACTATATGGCTGATCCTTGTTCCCTGACCAAGGTCAAACTGAACTTGCCAGTTGAGAATTTTCTTATGGACGGAACAGAATAGGACACGCAGCTACTCTTATGCAATTTTGGATAGTAGGAACTCAGGGGGAACTTGCCATAATGTAAATTATGCATATGATAAAGATATCCTAATTAGAACAGTGTTGTGCTGGCTCAAGACAAGATAAATAGGTCAACAGAAAAGATCACAAAGCCCAGAGACAGACCTTTGCATGTAGGGAATTTGATAAGTGTAACATCTGTTGGCACTGCAAGTCAGTGTTGCAATGATGAACATTTGATGGAAAGTACATACTTTAATCCCCCCAAATAAAAAGCCCCACTCCAAAGGTGACACTCTTAAAAGGTTGATGAGTAGCCTTTTAGACCTGTTCTGTGCATTGACACTAGTGTATTTTTACCCATAGAAATGTATAATTGAGTTTTGCTTTGTGTTACTAAATAATTACAATCCTATATATTGTTCCTCAACATTTTAAAACTCAAGAATAGATGTTTTTTCATGTCATACCTGTACGTCTTCCTTAATCATTCAACTTACACATGGTGGTTAGTCACAGTGTAGTTTTTAAAAGCATTCTCTTATTGATGAATATTTCTGTCATTTGCAATTTTGGTAACCATTATATACAAGGCAGCAATGACAATTCTTGCACACATCTCTTTGTGCATAGGATTGGGTCGCTAGAGTTAGCAAATAAAGGTACCGGAAACCCAGTTACCTTTGAATTTCCCATAAGCAATGAATAATTTCTTAGCATTTAGTAAGTGTTTTAGTATAAGAATGTCTCAAATATCGCATACAGGACACACTTATACTAAAAAAGTGTTTGCTGTGGATCTGAAATTCAAGCTTAACTGGGAGTCCATTATTTTATTTGGTACCAATACGAAGGATGAATACCCATAAGTGAATTTTTGTTGTTGAGTGTATACGCATTTAATATTGTATAGCTGATTGACAGTCTTTACAATGGTGTTCTGATATATTTGATATTAATCTGCTTAAAAATGGATTTTCTGAATGTTGGGTAAACAATTTTATCTCTTTGTTGTTTTTTGAGTATTTCCCTGATTGCCGGTGGGATCAAAGAATTTTCTTTTTTCGATTCTCCTGCCTCAGCCTCCCGAGTGGCTGGGATTACAGGCGTGCACCACCACCATGCCCGACTAATTTTTGTATTTTTAGTCGAGGCAGGGTTTCACCATGTTGGCCAGGCTGGTCTCAAACTCCTGACCTCAAGAGATCTGCCCGCCTCAGCCTCCCAAAGTGCTGGGATTACAGGTGTGAGCCATTGTGCCCGACCTATAGATTTTGTTTGTTTGTTTGTTTTTTATAATTATACTTTAAGTTCTGGGGTACATGTGCACAGCATGCAGGTTTGTTGGCCATCTGAATTTCTGACTCTGAGGAGTAGGTCTGTATGTTTTGCCCGTTTTCTACATTTTCTTTACTTTTTTAGAGTAGGCTAGCGTGGGCAGTGTGTGGGGTGGTAAAGGGAGGCAGGGCATAGGCCTACGCTGCTGCAGAGAGAAGCAGAGAGAGAGCATGAGGAGAAGGATGCTTTATTGCATCACTCAGCCTGAGTATGCCTAGCAAGCACACTGCTCTCAGCTTGGGTCATCCTCTGGCAGTGCCTCTTCAAAAGTGTAAAGCATTTTGGCCTTGGCTTTTACTCTTTCCTTGGCCTGCAGAGGCCCTCTCAGGTCTGTCTGTGGACAGAGTAGTGGATTGGATAGCTTTTTGGTGAGGTTGGGTGACTTTGTCATGGGGAGAACAGAGAGCAGTTGTGAGCAAATACTACAGTAGGGAGCATTCCAGGGAACAGAGCTCTCCTTCACCTCACAGGCTAAAACCCTCCACATAACCAGCAGTTGGGTTCAGTGGGCAATGCAGAGAGGATTCTATAGTACTTACAGTATCTTAATGAGAGTCTGCAGCCAAAGACTCACCAGTTGCAGTTTTAAAGAAATTTGTATAATTCCCACTACTGTGCATTGCAATTATTTCTTTTTCTTTTCTTTTCTTTTCTTTTTTGTTTTTGAGACAGAATCTCGCTCTGTCGCCAGGTTGGAGTGCAGCGGCACGATCTCGGCTCACTGCAACCTCTGCCTCCCAGGTTCAAGCGATTCTCTTGCCTCAGCCTCCCGAGTAGCTGGGACTACAAGCACACGCTACCATGCCCAGCTAATTTTTGTATTTTTAGTAGAGACGGGGTTTCACCATGTTGGCCAGGATGGTCTCGATCTCCTGACCTCGTGATACGAGTGCCTCGGCCTCCCAACGTGCCGGGATTACAGGCGAGAGCCACTGCGCCCTGCCCATTGCAATGATTTCTAATGCATATCTCTTTTTGGTGTTGTCTGCATTTTCCCTTATGGAAGAAAAACCATGTGAATAATTTGATTGATAATGACAAGATATTTGATGCAATTTAAAGTACATTTGCAAACAAGAATAAGAGGAAGAAGATGAAGGAGAGGGCGAAGGTGAAGAAGAAAAGAAAGCTTGCTAGAATGTTTGGTTTACAGGGAAACATCTCCAGGTTGATAAATGGTATGTGAGTCGGGGCCCAATCAAGAGAGAGAAACCATGCAGGTTATCTGGACAGAGCACAGTGAATACAAAACATAGCTAAGTGGTAGAAGGAGGTTACCTACTAAAAGGCGTAAAAGAGAACTTAGAGAACTTTAAGAGGTCCAGGAGTAGCAGTTGCAAAAGAGCAGCTACTACCTCTAGGATGAGGAATAGCAGGCAATAAAGGAGTAGGAGAGTTCACTGTCCCTCCCGAGCTGAGAATCAGACCTCTTTGAAGAGGATGTGGCTGCCAAAAGAACTTGCAGCCTGCCAGTGGTGTGGAAACTTACCAGAGAGTGTGGGCCTTTGCTGGTCTGTGGAAGAGACCACCAAGGCAGGAAGGTGGTGGGCGGTGGTGGTGCATGCGAAGGCTGGAGCTGCTCAGAGGCAACTGATAGTAGGGAGATCATGGTCTGGAGGTGCAGCTGGAGCTTGCCTGCACTGGTCTCTGGTCTCCTTCAGTGAATATCATCAAACGGGAGACTGCTACTAGGAGGAGGGACGAATTTTCCTGCTGGGATTTGTAGAGTCACCCCCAGTGCTCTCTATGGCCAGAGCCTAACATTCTGTTAGCTGGCATAGCAGAAAGATTCACAAGGATCACCTCTAGTGTGACAAAGCAGGGCAAAGAAGGAGTAACTTGGACCTGACAGACAATATGTTGATAAATGTCACAATCGGTATCCGAAACCAACAACATATTTGGCCCCAAATGAACAGAGTCCTTCCCGTGAAGAGCGGGAACAACGACAACAAAAAAGTTTCACATCACCGCTATTAGCTAACAGGGTACCACGGTCCTAGTCAATGTGATAAGAAAAGGGAAAATGAATATTGTATTAACAATATGCAGAGACTGTGATTGCCTACGTAGAAAATGTGCGAGAATCCACTGAAAAAGCATTCTGATTAAGGAGAGGTGATATTAAGATGGCCGTATGCCCCAAAGTATACAAAACCAGGAGGTTTCCTGTATGCCAGAAATAAGTAATTAGAAGACATAATGGGAAATACACAATTCACAGCAGCAATGAAACTAAAAAGACTGCCAAACTTAAAGACAAACTTAAGAATTATGCAAAAGCTATATAAAGCAAACTAAAAGGTGACTGAAGTATTCTGATGAAAAAGCAGAACCAATGGAAGAAGATGAAGAACATGCTATATTTTGTGGCTGAGGAGCCTCCATCTTCTCGTGTTAGTGAGATATTATTTATTCTCATAGTACACTATAAGTCCTAAGAAATTCTAGTTAAAATTCAAGCCAGGGATTTTTTTTTAACTTGAAAACTTTGATTTTGAAGTTCTTGTAGAGGACAACATTTTCCAAAATACTTTGAAAAAATTTTGTAAAAGAAGAATAGTGAGGGGGGAATTAGTTCTACTCACACAAAAACAATTTCTAAATCTTTACAGCAGAATTAGCAGCAACAGAATTTAGATCAATGGAAGAAATCTGAAGTGCAAGTGTGGACATTATATGGAAATTTAGTACATGTTATTGCGAGGTATAACAATTGCTATATAAAAGTCGACCGTAAGCCTGGCGCGGTGGCTCACGCCTGTAATCCCAGCACTTTGGGAGGCCGAGGAGGGCGGATCACGAGGTCAGGAGATCGAGACCATCCTGGCTAACACGGTGAAACCCTGTCTCTACTAAAAATACAAAAAATTAGCC
>NW_016820468.1:88934-90628 GCF_001698545.2 Rhinopithecus bieti | reverse complement strand
AAAAAAAAAAAAAAAAAAAAAAAAAAAAAAAAATATGTCAACGGTAATCCCAGCACTTTGGGAGGCCAAGGAAGGCGGGCTTGAGGTCAAGCCTTCAAGACTAGCCTGGCCAACAGGGCAAAACCCCGTCTCTACTAAAAGTGCAACTAATAGCCGGGCGTGGTGGCAGGCACCTGTAATCCCAGCTACACAGGAGGCTGAGGCAGGAGAAGCTTGAACTCAGGAGGCGGAGGTTGCAGTGAGCCAAGATCGCACCACTGCACTCCAGCCTGAGTGACAAGAGCGAGACTCCGTAACAACAACAACAACAACAACAACAACGTGACCGTTTTGTTATGTTTGAGGAGGCTGTACTGGTTGCTGTCTAGAAAGGTTAGGATGAAAGAAAGGAATGCTAAGTTGTACCACATGATACAATAAGAGAACGCACTTGGTGGAGTGGAGGAGTCTTCTTGCTATTTATTTGCAGGCTTCCTGGCGGTTGACCTCAAAGCAGGAGTCGATTTAAGGTCCCCAAATCTCCGATGAGAGTTGAAATGGGAGTGCGCTCTGTAGAGAAAGGATGAGGCGCAGTGACATGGGAGTAAGAGAAGTAAGAAGAGGATGTCATTATGCGAATGGTGGTTTGGAAAGTTAGATTACAATTAACAATAACTTTCCAGACTGTGTAGGAGAGAAATAACACACAAGAGAACTGATGTTGTGCACCCCAGATCCACTGATCATAAAGAAAAGGTAACGTATCTTCAGTTCTCCATGGAGGTCACTTGTTTCCCGGGTCCTTCCTCCACATCTCGATGACCACACAGGGTGCAAGCAATGTAGATACGATGTACACTATAATAATGAAACGAACGCAAAGGAAAATTCACTAAGTGGTTACTCTAGGCCAGGCACTGAGCAAAGCAACTTCAGGTAGATGATCTGAAGAGGAAGCTGCAGAGGCAGCCGCTGGACAGAAATGCCTACGCTCTTAGGGAGTATTCTCCACGGGAGAGAAGGAGGGATACGAAGATAATCCAGAATGATCGGATTCATCACAACAGGTAGCAGTCATTATGCGCTTACACTGGGCCAGGCTTTTAGGCTTATGGTCTCTTTCAAGCCTCACATGAGCAGCCCCACCTCCGGGAGCAGCGCCCCCGCATCCCTCAGGCTCTAGCCTGCGGTACTGTTTTCTGCCAGAAGAGGCACTGCGGGGCGGCGCCCGCCCATTCCCACAGCTCCGGGAAGACCCGGGCGGCGGAGGCTTACCCCGCTCCCCTCCCGCTTCCTCCTCTTCCTCCTGCCGGTCTGAGGGCGGCGGTCTCCGACTCAAGTCAGCAGCCGCCGCAGCAGCCGCGGCGACGTCACTGTCTTCCCGGCCTGGCACACAGCGCTCAGGCCGCCGAATGCCCCTGGACGCGCATCTCTTCCCAGAGTTCCTGCTTCCTGGGCCAGCCAAAGCCGCAGGTGAGAACGTCCGCGGTAGAGGTGACACCCAGGGCCTGCGGGTCTCAGAGACCCGGTGGCCTCCTCCTCTCCTCCTTGCCTGAGAAACCCCCATGGGGGCGCCTGCAGCGGGGACACCAAGTGCTCCCCGGAGCCCTGGGAGCACTTCTTCTGAGGCGTGGAGCCCCTGCTCAGGTGCTTCTGAAAGTTCCTTTGTGGACCCCAGAAACCCCTAGGCAACTGTCTGCCCCGCCCCGCGCCCC
>NW_016820468.1:65836-88557 GCF_001698545.2 Rhinopithecus bieti | reverse complement strand
ATGTGGGGAAAAGAAAGAGAGATCAGCCTGTTACTGTGTCTATACAGAAAGAAGTAGACATAAGAGACTCCATTTTGTTCTGTATTTGAGATGCTGTTAATCTGTGACCCTACCCCCAACCTTGTCCTTGCAAGAGACAGGTGCTGTGGTGACTCAAGGTTTAATGGACATTGGGCTGTGCAGGATGTGCTTTGTTAAACAAGTGCCTAAAGGCTGCTTGCTGGTTAAAGGTCATCACCATTCTCTTAATCTCAAGTAAGAGAAAAGCATTTGTCTCCTGCCCGTCCCTGGGCAATGGAACATCTCCCTGTAAAACCCGATTGTATGCTTTGTTTACTGAGCAAGGAGAAAACCGCCTTTAGGAATAAGGTGGGACTTGCTGGAGCAATGCTGCTAAAAGGTTTATGGAGAGTTTGCATATGCATCTCAAGGCACAGCATTTTCCTTTAAACTTATTCATGTCACAGGGATTTTTGTTCATATGTCTTATTGCTGATTTCCTCCCTACAATGATCCTATTGTCCAGCCACTCCCCTATCTTTTTGATGGTAAAGATAATTATCAATAAATACTAAGGGAACTCAGAGACCGGTGCCTGCGTGCGTCCTCTGTAAGCTGAGCGCCGGTCCCCTGGGCCCCACTTTTCTTTCTCTATACTTTGTCTCTGTGTCTTATTTCTTTTCTCAAGTCTCTCGTTCCACCTAACGAGAAACACCCACAGGTGTGGAGGGGCAGGCCACCCCTTCACCGTGCCCGAGATGGCAGCTGCCATTGGTGACGTGACAAGTGCCAGTGTTAGTGCCAGTTCCAGTTCCAGGGCCTATGCCATGGCTGAAGCAAGCATCAGCACCAGCACCAATGCAAGTGCCAGTTGCCAGTGCCAGGGCTAGAGCCATGGCTGAAGCAATGATCAGTCCCGGGACAGTGCCAGGGTGATTGCAATCTCAGGCTAGCGTCAGGGACTCCTCCTGCCAGCACTGAAGGCTGAGGCTGAGTCTTCACTTTGTTTTGCTGTGGGTAGTCAAAAGGGCCCCACAGCAGTGGGCGCTGGGGTCCTGACTTTTCGAGAGTCAAAAGGTAGAGTGGGGTTAGGGAGAACCTGCCGCCCATGGTATCTGTGTTCCAGTTCTATTTGTGTTTCTCAGTGAGTTAGCTTTCAATTTGCATATTGCAAAGTTTTGTTTGCCTTAATTAACTTTTTTTAATAATGACGATCAATTTACAGGAAGTAAACTGGTTAAAACTACATGATGGCAGAATTGTATCAAAGTTGAAACAAACGCCATACTTAAGCGTTTTTTCAAAATCCTTTGTTCCATAGACACTTGATTGAGTACTTAAGTTGAACATCTAGGTTTATGAATGACATTGGTCAAATGTTTTGTTTTTCCCTGTTTCGGTTTTAGCAGGAGAGATTTGCTGTTTCATAAAAGAAATTGGGAGACGATCTCATTTTATGCCTGTAACTTATTATAGCATTGGAATAAGCTGTTCTTTGAAAGTTTGAGAGACTTTACCAGTACAATCATTCCCCCCCTCCAAATACAAAAGATAAAATAAAAGCCGGTCAGTGTCTGTTGCACAAAATTACAACCGCTCTCTGCTTGTATTTGCCTAGTTCTCCGTAATGTAGGGAAAAATAAAAATTCAATGAATTAGACACCTTGCTCATCGACTCATTTATTCAACATACATTTACTGACTGCCTACTATATGTGAGGCACTGTGCCGGGCGCTGGAGATACAGGAATGCACCAGACTCAGCCTCTGCCCCACATCTGAGAGTCTAGATGGGGCTGTCATGTAAGTAAATCAGCCAGATGTGGCAGTTTGATGTATTAATTGCCGGGATGAGGATAAGGACCAGGTGGTATGGGAGCCTAGAGGAAAGACACTTAACCCTGGGTGGCGGATGTCTGGGAACAAGGAGGGCTACCCTGTAGTGAGATGCCATCTGAGATCTGAAGCACTGAAGGAGTAGTGAGTGCAGTGTGTCCCCGAGGCAGGGTATTGTGGGCGTCGGGAGCAATCCATGTTCTTCAGTGGAACTGGAAGGTTAGAATTTGGGGAGACTGGGGAGAGATGATCTGGGGGTGGGGACCTGTACGGGAGCCATGATCCTCAGTTGGTGGACTTCACGGCTGAGAGATTAAAAAATAATAATAATAAAATAAACATGTAGTGGAAAGTGACTCTTTGGAAAGCAGCTGCTCTTGGCTCTTGGATGAGCCAGAGAAAAGACTCCACCTGTGGCATGCCTAGAAGCTGTCCTGGACTCTTGTCCCTGTGCAGTTTCTACAGTGCACACAGCAGGTGCTTTATATTCAGCATCCGTAAGGAGCGATGGGCAAGAGGGTAAGTGTTGCACTCACCGGAGCTGATTCCCAGAAGCCACTGAGCAGATGTTCGCCCCTGAAGCCTGGGAGAGACAGAGCTCAGTGGGTTATATGACTACAGTTAGTTGTTGTTGTTTTAAGAAACAAAGGCCTAGATGTTAGAATGGATAAGTTATCCTGTTTATATCGAGGGAAAACTGTTTGTCGGGGTGAGAGATAAGTCTAGACTAGCCTGGAGTGAAGCCAGGAAGAGCCTTGATGGCTCTAACCTGATTTGGGGGCCCCAGGAAGCTATGGAGGTTTCCTGAGCAGGGAAGGATCTGATGAAGGCCGAACCATATCAAAATTACAGTGGCCAGCACCAGCGTGGTTTTCAAAGGACCAGTATTCTCCATGCCTTAGAATGGTCCTGGTGGGTATAGTGATCATAATAACTAGCCTAAAATTATCTTCAGTTCTTAGAGATTGACGTGCATGTTTTACATCCCTGCCCGTTGGCCTTGCAAAGCCTTTTTGTGCCCTTCGTCACAAACACCGTGGGATCCTGGCACCAGTTCTCTCAGGGCCTACCCTAGGATATGCAGGATCCAGATAATATTACGTTGTAACCCCTCACTCGCATTCCTCTGGTGGCGTCAAGGAAAGGCTGGAAGTGGTGGTGGTGGTGGTGGTGGGGTGGGGTGGTGCAGCGGGGTGGAGGTATGATAATATGAAAACATGCGATCTGAGGTGAATGGGGAAAGGGTTTTGGAAGGGCTCTGTCTTAGTTTGGGGTGGGGATAGTGGGAGCTGATTATGTGTACCTCAGTCTGAGGCCTTTCCTCCAAATCCCAAGTCACCTGCTCTCCATTTGAAGCCAATAAACATTGTCAGGTATGAAGGGTGTATGCATTTGGGCAGGGAGAGATGGTACTTTTTCTGCGTTGTTACACTGAATTGCCCTCCTCAAGGCCATAGCAAGATACCTGTGGAAGAAGCATTGTCTATAGGCCACAGTCCTAACAGGTACTTAGGAACAAGCAATGCTGTCCCATGACTATGACCACATACATGAGCCCAGATATGTATATATGTCTTAAGCTCCCCTCCATCTCCAACAGCCAACCCTATCCCAACTAAATACCTTTCTCAAGAGGTGTAAAAAGATCTTGACGCATAAAGCCACCAAACACTTCCAGATTTATTTCAGTCTTAATGAGAGAGAAGCAAGAGAGTGTGCCAGCAGGGAGGATGGGTCAGCCTCCTGTGGGAGTGGGTCCTTGAGAGTGTTGTTCTCCCCTGGGCATGCTGAGACACTAGAGCTGCCCAGCCTGCAAAGCCGAGGAGCACACTCTGGGAGCACCAGTGGGACTCAGCTCCTCATTCAGAAAGTAAGCAGATCAAAGTAATTTGACGTGGGCCCCTGTGAGGGCCTCCCACCCATTACTGTGTGTCTGAAAGGCCCGCCGTCTCTCCATTGACCTTGGTGATTGCTTGTGTTGCAATTTCTAACAGGTTAAAGGAAGAAGTATGCTCCAACCCCCTTTGCAGAATTCTCCTGCTGATACTATGTTGCAGCACATATCAAGGTCACCTTAGGAGGGCAAAAGAAAAAAAAATGAAGCCCTCCTGTTATGAATCAATGCGTAGTTGGAGACGAGGCCGTCTGTTGGAAGGGCTCTCTGTCTTGCGGTGGGGTAGGGGGGCCTGGGAGCTCTTTGTCAGTATAGGGGTTAACGCCTTTTCTGAGATCCACAGATTCTTCCTCCACATGACCCTCTCACCTCCGCACGTAAACACCGCCCAGTTTTCCTCAGATATGAAGATCGTGTGCATTGCTAGGGGAAAGAGAGATGTTATTCCGTCCTCATTCCTGCATGTGAGATGTTAATCCGTCCTCATTCCTGCATGTAAGTGCCTCACCAGGGTCAGAGCCGCCAGCTGTGGAAAATTAAGCATTGACTGGCCACAGCCCATTGCCACGAGGACCCAGGAACAAGCAGCGCTGCCTCGAGGAGGAGGGCGGACAGCCTAACAGGGCTAAGGAAGATGCTAGCTCTCTCCCTCTACAACCCCACCGCCGCCAAAGCTGACCACCCCCAGTTCACCCGACGTGTTGAAAGTTACATCAAATGCCACAAAGCAAAAACAGTCAAGCGTGCCAGCATTTATTTCAGGTCCGGCGACTGGGACTCTGCGGCGAGCAGGGGCATGGAGCATCAGAAGGGGCTTGGTCACCTTTCACGGCTCTGTGTCTGTGGCTTCGGTGGTCTCAGATTCTGAGTGTCCGGTATCCTCCCCTAGGGAGGAAAGCAGAGTGACAAGTAGACCCTTGGGAGCCTTGGGGATTTCTGGCTCGGCCTGAGGTTCTCTTGGTGGAAGAGGAAGGGGAGGCGGATGGGCTTGGTGGTGAGCATTGAGAGAGGCAGGGGTTGGCTCCGAAGGAGCTCTTGCCTGAAGCACTTGGTGAAACATGCCAGGGCTCTCTGGAACCGGCTCCTCCAAGACCCTCGCAGAAGAGCAGGTTCCCTGGGCAAGGCTGTGCCACTGGATGGGTCCTCCGTGGCGTCAGACACAGCCACCCATTCCTCAGCGTCTTTTTGCGGCCCTTTCACATTCTGAAAGCCAGAATAAATAGCCAGATCCTAATGGTCCCTCCCATCCCTGGCTTCCTTCACCCCATCCAGTAACTGTTGTGTGCCTCTCTGGCCCTCTTCCAGGGGCTGGGGATGCAGCAGTGACCTGCACAGACCGAAGCCCAGCCTCCTAGGGGACATTCCAGAACAATGGAGGGAAGCCAGACTCACCAGGTCAGCAGGTGGAAGGAAGGGAGTGAAGATCATGCTTCCGGGAGTGTGCGATGTGCCGGTAGGGACCAGCAGGACTTCCTTGAAGACATCGGGGAAGCTCATCACTCTGCCGGGTGTAAAGAGGCTGAGGGCCTGCCCCCTCCACGCCCCATTCAGCCCCTCTGCCCCTGCCTCATCGTCCCTCCCTCCTACAGCCTTGTGCTCCACTAGGGGATACATTTGTGGTATGTTACGTTCGGTCCGTTCCTGTGTTTCTTACTCCCACTCCTCCAATCTCTCTGTCCTTTGTTTCTTCTTCCTGGCCCTCCCAGCAGGCTTGAGTCACGTTTCTGCTTGCCGAGCAAAACAACCCCGAGGGTCCTCCTCGAGAGAACGTGATGTGTAGAGGTCTTCTACAGGTAGTTCATTTTATTCGGCAATGAATGATTCATTGCATGCCGAGGTGGCACATGGTCCTAGTTTGCCATGAGTGGGACCATTCCAGTTTTACAACTTAAAGGCCCCTGTCCTGGGAAAGCTCTCAGTCCCAGGGAAACTGGAACGGTTGGTCACCCTACTTCATTCATGTGGACACTATTGTCACTTTACTGTGCACTGTTTTTCTCACATTTAATAGTTGAACCTTACAGATGAAATTGTAAGAGTGATCCTGATACATAAGACGTAGACATTTATGAGTAATCGATGTGTATTGAAGGCTCTTTATATCTTCATAGTGTGGAGGTAAATGCAGCATTATGTGTTTGCCCCCTGAATACATATCCACTGAAAGCCTATGATTGGACCTCAGCCATCACATCTGCTCTTGGGGTGTCACCGCAGAGTTCTAGATGGACCCAGAATTGCAGAGAGACAAGGGCAGGGGAAGGAGCCGGGAAAGAGGTTAACATGACCGCAGATGCTGCAGATGGGATTCACACGAAGATGTCCTTCCCAACAGCCAGGCCATCGCTGGCTTTGTAAGGTAATGGGATGATCAACATTAGAGGTGTTGAAGCACAGCCTGAGCCGTCACTTGTACAGTATGCTGCAGAGAGGAGGGTTCAAATGGTTTCAGACAGCCCTGTGATTCATAGGATTCGTGTGCAAATCAGCGGTAAAGAGCCCTTAGCTTTCATGTAAATACATAATTCCCTCTGATGTGTACAAAAATTCTCACCAAAATCCTGTGAATTTCCAGGCAAGTGTTGTGAAATACTTAGAAATTCCTCCAAGAAGTGAGCAGGTCTCACTGTCTGTCCTATCTCCCCTTTCTCTCCTTGAATCTACCCCAGTTAGATTTTCTCCTACACCACTCCACTGAAACTTAGGAGTTAATTGAGCATGAGCCAATGAACAAGTGCAAGTAATGTTTCTTATAGTTGTATATGACTAGCTATGTGATTCAAATGACCAAACACAATTAAACCAAGTTGTGTTTAAATGCTTGATAAAAGCTGGGTTTAAATTGTTAACTTAAAAAAAATGAATAGAAATGAAGACCCAAATAACTACACTGTCATCTCCCAGCGCAACTTTCATTCTCATATAAAGAAAGTCATTTTCTAAGCAGGAAGGTTGTTCCAAAGTGCTGGAAATTCCCAGGAAGAAAGGCCCAGATTTTGTGGCGCTTCCACCTGTCTCCTTGTAGACGCAGCCAACTGCCACCAGGTGGCAGAACAAGACGAGAAAACTGCCCCACCCAGTCCCTGAGGCCCTTCTGCGGCAGTATTTGGGCGAGTTTTCTCAGGGGCCGGAATCAGTCCTGGGGAACCATCCCAAGGATCTGGCCTCTTAAGATATTCCAGCGTGCACCCAGGGCCTTGTCCAGGGTTTCTGACATCTATGATGACGCTTAAGGCAGTGACATCGATCAGCAGGGCCTCTGGGCTGGGCGATCCCATTCACCTCCTCATTAGTAACCCTGGGATGTGGTAGTAGGTGGCTTTAGGCAGGATTCGGGGCCAGTTGTATCTGTCAGTATGTCAGGGTAGTGACATCTGTGATTCTGCAGGGACATTTGGACAGCAGAGAATCAGAAACGCCAGAAAGTGAGGGTCTGCAACAAAAAACCTTGCCAACTGCTGTGGACTGAATTGCGTTCCCCCACCCTGCAATGAATACATTGAGGCCCTGACCTCTAATGGGACTGTATCTGGAGCTAGAGCCTTTAGGAGGCAATTAAGGTTAAATGAGGTCATAAGGGTGGAGCCCTGCTCCGACAGGATCAGTGTCCTTATGAGAAGAGACGCCACGGGGCTCATTGTACGTGTCATATCTCGAGGTAGTGACAACTGTGCTTCTGCAGGGACATTTGGGCAGCAGGGATGTCTCCTCTTCTCTGCACTGCATGCACCCAGGAAAGGCCATGTGATATCTTAGCAAGGAGGCAAACCATGAGGAGAGCCTTCAGCAGAAACCAAATCGGCTAGCACCTTGATCTTGGACTTCCCAGGTGGCAGAACTGTGAGAAAATAAATGTCTGTTGTTTAAGTCACCCAGCCTGTGATATTTTGTTATGGCAGCCCGAGAAGACTAATATACCAACCTAGCGATTTTTCAAAGAAATGAGACCCGGGCTGGCCCAGGAGGCCAGGCTGCTCAGTCCCCGAAGCCTGATGGCAGGTGAGTTGGACAACCCTGTTGTCCCGCCCAGTAACATTTCCTTTTCTTTCTGAATCTCCTTTGAGAAAATAAGCTGCCTCTGTGCAACTGCCTTGAATGGACCCAGAGTTCTGCAAAGAGTCAGGGAGGGGCTATGAGTGATGGTGATAAGACCCGCCCCACACCACCCTGCAGATGGATGGGATTTATATCGAGAAAGGCTACCATGTCAGCCGCCAGCTTTATACCATGTCTCCCTCAGCTGAGATTAAACAAGTGTGTTGGGGTTCAAGAAAAAGTTGATATTTTAAATTTGGAGTGGATGTTACAGGGAGTAGGGGTCAACTGGGTTTTGCCAGCCCCGAGATTGAACTGGATAAATTACAGGTAAATTATATGTGTGAAAGCACTGGGTACGTGACAGGATCTCAGTAGAATTTTGTTGACTTGCAAGCGAGTTTCGCAGAAGCTCCTGCAAGAGGGGAAGTGATTCTTATGATTACAAACAATAACAGTTTCTTTTTATTAAAGACCTAATAAGTACAGGTATATCACCTGTTTACAATATTGTCTTATTTATGCAAATAATCCTTGTGTACGAAAACAATACAGATAAAACAATAGTCTCCCTTGTCCACCCCTCTCCGTCACCAGCCCCTCAGTAATGGTTTAATATGTTTCCTCAAAAATTCCTCAATCAATGCATTTACATACACATACATGTACTAATAGAAACCTATGCTTGTCTTTTATGGCGCCATAAGATACATACTGGCTCATGATGCACGTATTGTGTGGCACTTGATTTTTGCATTTTACAGCAAGTCTGGGTGAACTTCTCCTGTCAGTTCATGGAGAACTGTCTCATCATTTTTAACTTCTACATAGTGTTCTAAGTGATATGCCATAATTCTTTAACTACTTTCACACACAAGGACCTTCACATTTTTTCCCCAGCTTTTAAAGTTCTCAAAAGTTTTTCCAATATCTTTGTTCGCAGAGGATGTGTTGCTCTAGAAGAGATACACAGAAATGGAATTCTGGCACAAAACCCTACAAATATTTCAACACTGAGTAACCATTGATAAATGGATCTGAAAAGAGGTGGCAGCAATTTATTCTCAGGAGCAGTGTAGGATAGTGTTCATTGTCCTTCACCGTCTCTCTTGATGTTATTCGTCCCTTTAAATATTTGCTAATCTGGTGGTTGATCTATGAAAGGTTTTGAGACAAAGCCTTCCTTACAGAATCTGTGAAGGTCCAGGACTGGTCATGTCTGCAAGCCCATACTCAGATGTCGCCTCCAGTGGGCCGGTTGGGGAGAGGCCGAGAAAGGCACAACAGAGTACAACAGAGAGTGACAGGAGGAAGTTTCGGGGTCCATGAGAAGGCTCAGACAGGACACCCACTCAGCCTTGGGGATGTTAATGGAGTCAGTGGAGGTTTCCCAGAGGATTGGATGCCTGAAATGTGTGAGGAAAGCATTCAGACAGGGAAAGGGAGAGGAGGAACAGCGCTTGAAGCACAAAGACCAGGCCAAGGAGGTGATTTTGGAAACTGCAAATAAGCTGACCCAGTTTCTATTCTGTGCACTTGTAGCAGTCAAGATTGGCTACCATGAAGCAGTGCCGGATTAGAAACGTGTGTCCCAATGGAGACCCCGAGTTCCTCTACTGCAGTTCTCTAGAATGAGGGTGCTCAATCAGGGGTAGCCTGAGTTCCAAGGTCCAGCCCTTGAGGATCTTCTGGGTTGTGTCCAGGCCCTGGCCTAGAGTTTCTGAAGTCTGTCATGGGACATAAGATAGTGATATACATATATATATATATGTGTGTGTGTGTGTGTGTGTGTGTGTGTGTGTGCGTGTGTGTGTGTGTGTGTGTAGTCCCTTGAGGACGTAGCCTGGGAGACTCTAGTCAGCTGTCCACCCATTCTGTAGCTCTGGGATATGAAAAGAAGCCATTTTAGGCAGGGTGAGATGCCAATGGTGTCATGCAGTATCTTAGGGGATAGTGAGGGTACCCTTAGAGGATACTGAAAATACTTGCATTAGGGCTCATGGGAGGCATAGTAGCCCCCAGGGCACTTGCAACTAGGCAACTGGCTGACACAGCAGGTAGCTGTGAATGTAGCAGTCCCCTAAGCCACGGGGTCACTAAATGTCTGAGAAGAACAAGAATTTGGAGATCATTTACCCAAAGATTTCAGTATGTCAGTAGGGCAATGGAAGCTCAGAAAGGTATAGCAACTTGCTCAACACAGAGAGAAAATGTATCACTATGGTGAACCAGTGAAGTGAGGGCACTGTGACTAACACTGACAGATGAAACCTGTCTTCCCCTGAACCTGAGAAGTTCTAGAAATCAACAGCCTGTGCAAATGGGTCATCACAGCAAACCGCCTGAGGAGGTTCATGGCAGCCAAGTCCCAATCAGCAGCAGTGTTGTGCTTCTGAGGATATAATGTGTGAGGGTGTTTTGGTGTGTGAATCAGCCTCTGATGGGTGGTGAAAAGGGGGCTCCAGGCTGGCATTCTCTCTCTCTCTCTCTCTCTCTCTCTCTCTCTCTCTGTGTGTGTGTGTGTGTGTGTGTTCTAGAGGTGAGGTCCCCTTGTCACCAAGCCCTGCTCTATTAAATCCCACTATGACCACTTGGGTTTCGACTGCTATTTTCCAAGTTATGGCCCCTCGTAACCCACCGGATTGGTTGGAGGGTGGTATCACTGCAGCCAAGGGTCCTCCCTCCAAGCCCAAGGGAAGGAGGGAACAAGGTGGCCTCAAATCTTGTCCCCTGGGCCTGAGCCTTTTAAGCTGCAGTGGCAGCTTCATCCGTATCTGTGTCCCACAGTCTCATATCCCTTGCCCTACCTACATTTAGCCAGCCCAGATTCATTTCTGGACTGGAGAAAAGGCCTCAGCACCTCCAGGAAGACAGCTCTGAGTCCAGACATTGAAAACATCTGGCTCCTGCTGAGCGGGAGGCTCTGGGCTCCAAGCTAGAGGAAATAGAAGGAATACTTCTCACCCTTATCCCAGATTGGAGAGTCCAGGCACAGCAAAGCTCTAGTGGACACATGCTCATTGATTCGTTTTCTTCAATAAAGATTTGTTGGTGCCACGCTGTAGGTAAAGCCCTGTGTCCAGGTACTGGCTGTTCCAGGACTAACAAGGCAGAGCTCATGCTCCAGAGATGAGAGCCCGGATGAGGACGGTCGTGCAAATTAATCTGCCAGATGGGGCAGTCTAGCATGAGAAATACTATGATAGAGAAGAGTACACAGTATGTTTGTGTGTTAGTCAAATATTTCATCATATAGATAGGGAAATGGAAGCCCAGAAAGGTATAGCAACTTCCTCAAGGTAACACAGAGAGAAAATGTATCACTATGGTGAGACAGTCAAGTGAGGACACTGTGCTTGGGACTGGCCTAGTGGAGAGGAGACATGTTACCAAGGGAAGAAGGACGTGTTCTTTTGGAGGGTAGGAACATCAGAGATCAAAAGGACAAGTGAAAGGCTGAGTAAGGAAATGGTGGCTCCAGAGGAGAGCCATAATGCAAAGGCCCTGAGGCAGGGCAGAATTAACAGTTATTTTCGAGGGTACTGAAGGCAAATTTTAGCCATGCTGTGGAGGAAGACGAGGCTGTAGGAGAGGAACAGAGTTGAGATGTCCAGATGGAAAGTCTGAGGGATGAGAGACGATGTCCTGGATAGAAAGGGGCTCTTACAGAATCATCTCATTTGGATCTGGGTGGTATAGAAGGAAGCCTCCATTGCTGGTCCAGGATGAGTCCTGGGCTCCCGTCCCTGTGCAGTTTTCTACAGTGCATACACTGGGCTTTCTAAACACACCAACTCTAAAGCGCAATGGTGAGGTCAGAGTGATGCCCACCCAAGCTGTCCCCTAGAAGCCAGTGATCGGATACCATCCTGTGTGGCCGGGGAAGCTGGCAAACAGTGCATAATGAGGACATTGATATGGGTTCATCTAGAATGAAACCAGGATGACATAAAGAAGGGCTGGGTTTCCTAGTAGGGGTCAAATGAGTGCAAAGAGGCAGAGCTGTGGGGTTAAGATATTGGAATCAGGCATCGGTGAGAGGGGAAGGTAGAGAGAGAGAGAGAAAGTGAGGAGAGGGAGAGGAAGGGAGTGACAGAGGGAGAGAGGGAGGAAGGGATGGATGGGGGCAGGGAGGAAGAGAAGAATCTAGGGAGGGAGGGAGGAGAGCATTTGGTCCTTTGCATAAGGGATATGGCCTATGAGCTGCAGCCTGCTGGGGCTGCCTCCCTCACACCAGAATTTTTGGAAAAGTATCCACTCTTTTGGGCCTCTCTTCCTGGAGAACAGATGCCTTTGTCCTACTTGCTAGGAAGATATTTTTCCTGCACTGTTTTTGGGTTTTGGGTTTTGTTTTTTGGCACTGGAATGACCCGGAGTCACCGGGAGCTCCCAAGAGGAGGATGCAGAGTCCCAGGTCAACTATGTTACTATTCATGGCTGTCACTTACTGAGGGCCTAATACATATCACACACTCTGTCGTGTGGATTACTTAAGCCGGCACTTATCTTTCCAACGGTCCTGGAAGTTCAATGTCAGTCAAATTTTACAGAGGTCTAAACTGGGGCCGGAGACTTCAAGATACTTGTCCAAGGTCACACAGATATTTACTGAAAAAGCTGGGACTTGACCCCAGGTCTGTCTAAAACATGGGTGCACCATGCACCACCCTGGCACCCAAGAACCCCTCCCAGCCTTAATCGAGCCTTCTGTGTCTTGCACCCAGTCCCTAGCCCCCAGATATTCCTGCTGTCTTAATTGTTATTGATTATTGCATAAAAAAAATCCCCCAAACATTTCAAGTTAAAATGATAAGCAGTTTTTCTCTGAGAGTTCTGTAGATCAGGGATCCGGGTATGGCTTAACTGGATCCTCTACTTCCCAGTCTCTCACAAGGCTGCCAGCCCAGGGACAACAGTCTCCTCTGTAGGCCTGACTGGGGAAGGATCGACTTCCAAGCTCACTCATGTGGCTGTTGGCAGGATCTAGTTCCTCATCTGTAGGCTCAACTGTGGGAAAGACAGACTTCCAAGCTCACTCATGTGATTGTTGGCAGGATTTAGTGGGTCGCTGGCCTGAGGGCCTCAGTTCCTCTATGGCTGTTGGCCAGAGGCTTTCATCAGCCCCTTGCCGGCTGGCCTTCTCCATCTGGGCAAGCACGCATACAAGAAGAGCCTGAGGGAGAGAATGAATGCCAGCAGGTCAGAAGTCACAGTCTCGTTATAGCCTAAGCATGGAAATGACACACCATCACCTTTGCCAAATTTTGTTGGTTAGAAGCAAGTCACTAGGTCCAGCCCACCCTCAAGGGGAGGGAATCCGTAGGAGGAGCATGGGTGCCAGGAAGGGGGATCCTTGAAAGCCATTCTGGAAGGCTGCCCACCACACCTGCTCCTGCACCCACCTCAGTATAGTGAGTCCCTTTGGGTATCAACCGCCTTGACAGAGCAAATGGTTGATGGGCCACCTTGGACTGTGCTATGTGGCCTGCATCTATCTGATCCCACCTCTCTTCCAGCAGACCCAGGACCCAAGTCTGCCTGGCCTTGCCTTCCTCCCCGTCCCTACCAGCTACTCCCCGCCACTGAGCCCGTGAGATGTCACAGCAGCTGAAAATGGACCTGCTCCCTGTGACTGAAGCACAAACCCATCACTTGGGTGGGACTGGGACCCAGGATGGTGCTCCAGGCCTCTCCCGGTAAAACAGAGGTGAAGAGCTCAGCTCTCCCACTGAGACAGGGTGCACCTCAGGAGAACACGGGTATAGGTGGGAGAGGGCTGGGTCCAGAGTTATCTGTGAAAGCTGCTGAGATGTTCTTGCTTTTGCCCTCTGGGTTGGGATTCTGGGTAGAATCCCCCCATGTTCTCCAGCAGGCATCACAGAAGCATCTCTAAAGCAATGCAGGAGCACCCATGCCAGAGAAGGAGCTGCTCTGAAGCTGCGTGGAGACCCAGAGGTGTTCAGATGCCTAAGATCGGGGACCTACTCTAGGGAGGAGAGGAGTGAGTATAGATTGGGGATGATTTGTGTGTCTCCATAATGTATTTAACTCAAAAGCAGAGAGAGATGTGAAGCACATATAGCAAAGCATTTTTAAGTAGGGGTGGTGGCTGCTGTATTCTTCTCTCTGTTTTTCTGTAGGTTTGAAATATTTCAGTAGTACAATACTCTAAAAGTAGAAAACAGAAGAGAAGGAGGGGCTCTCAGGACCCCAACACTCCACATTTCCCCGACGTGTCTCAGAGCCAAATGCCTCAAGCTAGGGGGTGGCATGGTGAACTTGTGAGTTTCCTAGGAACCCAGTGGTTCCATTAGGCCATGGGGATCGGGACTGCAGGTGGCTGGACTCCCATGGCAGAACCTTAGCCAGGAGCATAGCCATCCCAGAGAAGCCTGGGCTTTTTCCACTTCTGGGAAGCATCCACCAGACTCAGCTCTTCCCACTGCTGCTATTTTCTTGCAATGTATATCAGGGGCAGCTCACAAAGAGACACGGTATCATAATAAGAGATAAACAACCTGAGGTGATGGATGAGGCCATGTGTTGGAGGGGCTCTCTCCAAGGTTGGGGTGGGGGTTGTTGTGCTCAGATTATAACTTAATGCCTCTGAAGCCTTTCCTGTGCATTCTGCGACATCTTCTCTCCTTCTGACGTCACCTCCTTGTCCCTCAACCTACAGCCCTCCTCCCCGGCCCAAGGGTTATCACTCAGTCAGTGCACATCAGCCACCCTATGTGAAGTGTTTGAAACCAGTAGCATGTTTACTGTCCATCAACCATTGTGCTGTTGCAAAAGTGACTGGGGGACATGCCGTACTGCTCCAAGGCACAAGGACAACAACCCGTTTGGCTAGGTACCCCGTGCCTAACTCTCTCTCCACAACGACCTCCTTCCCTGCCACCTCCACCGAAAGAGGCAAACCACAAATCACAGGAGGTGGATACTCATGTGGAGAGGGACATCAAATATCATAACACCAAAAGAGTCAAGTGTGCCAGTATTTATTTCAGGCCCACTGGGGTGAGCAGGGTCATGAAGCAGCAGAAGGGGCTCGGTCACCGTTCACGGCTCTGTGTCTGCAGCCCCCGTGGTCTCAGCTTCCAAGTGTCCGGTAACCTCCCCTAGGGAGGAAAACAGAGTGACAAGTGGACACTTGGGAGCCCTGGGGATTGTGGCCTGGCCTGAGGTTCTCTTGGTGGGCTTGGCGGTGAGCAGTGAGAGAAGCAGGGGCTCTCACCTGAAGCACTTGGTGAAACATGCCAGGGCTCCCTGGATCCAGCTCCTCCAACACCCTCTCAGAAGAACAGGTTCCCTGGGCAAGTCTGTGCCGCTGGATGGGGCCTCTATGCTGTTGGCAAAATAAACCAAGGGCATAGTGTCTTTAGCTGAGCCAGTCCTGTTCAGGAAAATAGGGAAAAATCATTCTAGCCAGCACTAACATGGCTTCCTTCATTCATCGGGTGTTCGCGGAGGGCCTGTTATCTGCACACCAGAATCAGTTGCAGGTACTGGGGATGCAGCAACGAACTCTAGAAATCTAGGTCCCAGCTCTCCTGGGGCTGACTATCTGCCACACTGGAGGGAAATCAGGCTCACCGGGTCCTCAAGAGTTTGCTCTTCCTTGAGAAGGCTAAAAACTGGAGCTGCCCACCTTGCAAAGTTGAGGGCACTAGTCTGGGGGATGCGGCTTTCTCCATACAGTCAGATCAGGACTCAGCAGCAGCAGGAATGCCAGGGAAGTTCATGTTTTCTGAGAAGTGCGATGTTCATGTGGTGTCTGAAAGGATTTACTGTCAGAGGCCGGCAGAACTCTTCGTTGTGCTGGGCCTCTGGTTCAGGGCCTGTCCCCTCCGTGAAAATCCATCCGCCTGTCCCTGGCCTGGATCTTCACCCTCTCCTCCTGTAGATGAGTACGCTCTTTTCAAGCAGTTGACTCCGTCTCAAAAAAAAAAAAAAAAAAAAAAAAAAAAAAAAAAAATTCTCATAAACTCCTTCAAGTGCTGAGCTGCCTCATTGACTAGTATCATCACTTCCTTTTCCTCTCTCCCGAGTGTGCCTTGAACCCACTCTAATCAGCTTCCAGTCCCACAACGCGACTCTCACATAGATGATTAAATGACTAATTGAAAGTGACGTTTTCTGATTTTCACGTTACTCTACTTATATAAACCTAAAGACTTAAGGAAAGATCTATTTGTGCATTGTTATCTTTAAGGTTTACTGAAATTCAAACCGGGGTACTTGCCAATTATATTTTTCCCCTCACCAGCTCCATCTTCATGTCAAGAACCTCAGTGAGTAGACATGAAACTACTCCTAAATTCCCAGTGAGCAGAACCCCAGCATTGCTGGGGATCCACAATCAAACTCCAGGTTTCTCTTCTGTGCATTAGTGGAAGCCAACGTAGGGCGCTTGAGGGAAGTGTGGATGTAGAAAACTGTGTCTCACAGAGCCCTGAGATTTTTAGCTGTAATTTTTGAGTCGGGCTGCTCAGTCAAGGCTCAGGCTCAGCCTAGGGGAGCCTTCCAAGGTCCTGGCCTTTCGGATGCTCAAGGGCTTGTCAAGGACTTGACAGAGCCCTTTTAGGACCCCGTGATGGGCCTTGAGACAGTGGCATCTGAGCCTCCAGGCCTCTAGTCTAAGAAGCATCAGTTTTCCCACCCTACTTCTACTTATGATTGGTGTCAGGAGGAAGAAAGAATTTGGGGATGCACCATAGGGTAAATATATTTAAACCGTTTAATCCCTGACAAATGGCACTCCAAATGTGGAGTGCACATTTGGTGCATAGCGTGAATCTGTGCCAATTCACACTACCAGAGTCAGAACCTCAGTATATGATACCCGATTGGTATTATTATAATTTTAAATGTTTGTCAAGTTGCAGTTTGAAAAGTGGAATCACATTGTTATCTTAATTCCATTATGACTTGTGATGTGGAGCTCCTCTTCCCTTCATAGTGGCCATTTGTATTTCTATAAATGGCCTGCTCAGATTGTTCGTTAGCTTTTCTATAGTTGTTTGTTCTCGCATGTGTTTCTTGAGTTGTCTCATCAAAGCTCTCTGTATGTTGCAAATACGATTATTTAGTCTGTTATAATTGAAGAAGATGTTTGCTCCCAGTCTCTCACTTCTGTTTGCATTTGATTTCCTGTGTCTTCTTGTATGGACACTTTTCATTTGGGGCGTTCATACAGGCTGCTTTATTCAGGCCTCACCACAACCATGTGAGGTTGTTAGTACTCACCTCAGTTTTCTTTTTGTTTGGTTGGTTTTATTTACATTTAATAAGTACTTATTGAGTTAGGTGTCAGAGATACTCTGCGCACTGGGGATAGAATCACCATAGTTCCATGCGCCAAGATCACAATGAGGGCTGGCGGCACAATAATGAGCTCTACCCTTACAGAGCTTTCCACCTGTAAGAGTTTCAGGTACACTCTGAAATTTTTTTTTTTCATTCACGATTTAAAAATGTATTACTTACACAAAATTGTACATATTTATGGGGTACCGTGTGATGTTTCCACCCCTGTATACATTGTATAATCATCAAGTCAGGGCAATTACCATATTCATCACTTTAAACATTTATCATCTCTTTGCAGTGTTAACATTTAAAATCTTCTAGATTTAAAATCTTGAAGTCTACACTACATTGGTATTTTCTATACTCGCTCTACTGTGTAACAGAACACCAGAACTCGTTCTTTACGTCTAACCCATAACTTTTTACCCTTTACCAACCCCTCCCATTGCCCCACACCCCCTTCCCTCCCCAGCTTCTGGTAACCACTATTCTAGTTTCTGCTTCCATGAAATCAACTTTTTAAGATTCCACACCTGAGTGAGGTCACGTGGTGTTTGTCTTTCTGTGCCTGGCTTATTTCACTTAACATAATGTCTTCCAGGTTCATCGATGTTGCCTCAAATGACAGGATTTCATTTTGTTTTATGGCTGGATAGTATTCCATTGTATATACAAGCCACATTTTTCTTTATCCATTCATCTGTAGATGGGCTTTTAGGTTGATTCCATATCTTGGCTATTGTGAATAATGCTGCAACGAACACGGGAGTGCAGATGTCTCTTCAACGTGATGATTTCCTTTTCTTACACTATGTACCGAGTAACGAGATTGCTGAATCACACAGCAGTTCTATTTTTAATTTTTTGAGGAATCTTCACACTGTTTTCCATAATGACTGTAGTAATTTTCATTCCCACCAACAGTGCATAAGTGTTCCTCTTTCTCAACATCCTCTCCGGCATTTGTTACTTTTCGTCTTTTTGATAACAGCCATTCTAACTGGGGCGAAGTGATATCCTATTGTGGTTTAGATTTGTATTTCACTGATGATTGGTGATGTTGAGTGTTTTCAAATATCCGTTAGCCATTTGCACATCTTCTTTTGAGAAAAGTCAATTCAGGCATTTTCCCCAATTTTTAATTGAATTATTATGAATTTTGCTATTGTTTGGGCTCCTTATATATTCTGGATATTAACCCCTTGTCAGATGCATAGTTTGAAAATACTATTTCTCCCTTTCTGTAAGCTGTCTCTTTACTCGACTGATCGTTTCTTTTGCTGTGCAGATGTTTTATAGTCTGATATAATCCTTTGGATCTATTTGTGCTTTTGTTGCCTATGCTTTCGAGGCCTTACTGAAAAAAAAAAAAAAAAAAAATCCTTGCCCAGTTCAACTTCGTGAAATGTTTCCCCTATGTTTTCTTCTAGAAGTTTCACAGTTTCAGGTCTGACATTGCAGTCTTTAAGCCATTTTGATTTTACTTTTGTGTATGGTGAGAGATAGGGGTCTGGTTTCTTTCTTCTGATTGTGAACATACAGTTTGTCCAGCACCGTCTATTGAGGAGACTGCCCTATTCTCCATGTATGTTCTAGGCTCCTGTGTAGAAAATTAGTTGGCTGCTAATGCATGGATTTATATCTGGGTTCCCTGTAATGTTTTATTGGTCTATGTATCTGATTTTATGTCAGTGTCCTGTTGTATTGGTTGCTTTTGTGTATTTCGAGGTCAGGTAGTGTGTTGTCTCCAGCTTTGTTCTTCCTGCTTGTGACTGGTTTGGCTATGAGCATCTTTTGTGGCTCCATACAAATCTAGGATTTTTTTTTTTTTTTTTTTTTTTCTGTCTAGATCATTGGTATTTTGACAGGGATGTCAAATGTTGAACATGGAGATCACTTTGGTTACTATGGACATTGTAACAATATTAATTCATGCATGAATGTGGGATGTCTTTCCATATATTTTTGTCCTCTTCAATTTCTTTTATCAGTGTTCTATAGTTTTCACTGTAGAGCTCTTTCATCTCCTTGCTTAAGTTTATTGCTAGGGATTTTATTTTATTTTATTTTTTTGTAGCTATTGTAAATGGAATTACTTTCTTGATTTCTTTTTCAGATAGTTTGCTATTGGCAAACAGACATGCTACTGATTCCTGTATGCTGATTTTATATTCTGCGACTTTACCAAATTCACTTATTAGTTCTGATAGTTACTTGGTGGAGTCTTTAGGGTTTTCCCTGTATAAGACCATGTCATCTGCAAACAGGAACAATTTGACTTCCTCCTTTCCGGTTGGATGCTGATATGCTTTGGCTGTGTCCCCACCCAAATCTCATCCTGAATTGTTGCTCCCATCATTGCCACGTGTTGTGGGAGGGACCTGGTGGGAGATAATAAAATCTTGGGGGCGGTTTCCCCCATACCGTTCTCGTGGTAGTGAATAAGTCTCATGAGATCTGATGGTTTTATAAGGTGTTTCCCTGTTCGTTTGGCTCTCATTTTCTCTCTTGCCTGCCGACGTGTATGATGTGCCTTTTGCCTTCCATCGTGATTGTGAGGACTCCCTAGTCACGTGCAACTGTTAGTCCATTAAGCCCCTTTTTAAAAAATAAATTACCCAGTCTCGGGCATGTCTTTATCAACAGTGTGAAAACAGACTAATACAGGTGCTCTTTATTTCTTCCTCTTGCCTAATTGGTCCGGCTAGACCTTCCAACACTAAGTTGAATTTAAGCAGTGAAAGTCAGCATTCTTTACTTTCTAAGAGAAAAGCTTCCAACTTTTCCTATTCAGTGTGATATTAGCTTTGGGTTTATCATATGTGGCCTTTATTTTGTTGAGGTATGTTCCTTTTATGCCCACTTTGCTGGGAGTTTCTATCATGAAGGGATGTTGAAATTTTTGAATGCTTCTCAGCATCTCTTGAAATGAGTGTATGGATTTTGTCCTTTGTTCTGTTGATGTGAGGCATCACTTTTATTACTTTGCACATATATTGAACCAACCTTGCATCCCTGGTATGAATCCCACTTGGTCATGATGGAAGATGTTTTTAATGTGTTGCTAGTGTTTGGTTGAGGGTTTTCGCATCCATGCTTATTAGGGATACTGGTCTTTAGCTTTCTTGTTTTGTAATGTCCTCGTCTGGCTTTGGAATTATGGTAATGCTGGCCTCATAAAATGTTTTTGAAAGTATTCCCTCCTCTTCATTTTTTTTTTTTTTTTTAGCCTTTGAGAAGAATTGGTACCAGTTCTTTACATGTTTCGTAGAATTCACCAGCAAATCCATCAGGTCCTGGAATTTTCTTTGATGGGAGAGTGTTTACTCCTGCTTCAATGTTATTATTCCTTATTGTTTCTGTTCAGGTTTTCTATTTCTTTGTGATGCAATCTTGGTGGCTTGTATGTGTTCAGGAACTTAGCTCTTTCTTCTAGATTTTGAATTTCTTGGCAGATGGTTGTTCATGATAGTCTCTTATCATCATTTCCACCGCTGTTGTGCCAGTTGTAATGTTTCCTTTTTTTATCTCTGTTTTTATTTGAGTCTTCTGTCTGTTTTCCTAAGTTAGTCTAGCTAAAGATTTGCCAATTTCTTTATCTTTTAAAAAGCTAACTCTTTGTTTTTTGATTTTTAAGTTGTTTTATTAAAATCTCTATTTTGTTTATTTCTGCCCTGATCTTTGTTATTTCTTTTCTTCTGCTAACTTTGGGTTTTTTTGTTCTTTTTCTAGTTCCTTGGGGCATAACATTAGGTTGTTTATTTGAGATATTTCCACTTCTGTTACACAGGCATTTATGCTATAAACTTTCCTCTTAGAACTGCATTTCCTATATGTATTCTGTGGCTTTTGGATGGAACGATCCGTAAATATCTGTTAGGTCCATGGGGTCTAGAGTGCAGTTTAATGGCAACGTTTCTTCGTTAATTTTCTGTTTGGATGATCTGTCCACTGCTGAAAGTGGGGTATTAAAGTCCCTCACGATTATTGTATTATAGTCAATCTCTCCTTTTAGGTCTTTTAATATTTACTTTACATATTTGGATGCCCTGGTGTTGGGTGCATATATTTACAACACTTATAAATATATATATTTTTACTATATATATATTTACTTTATATATATTTACTATATATATTTACTATTATATTTACAATATATATATTTACAATTGTTAAAAATATATTTAACAATGAAATATATGTTACAAATGTATTACAGTTGTTAAAATATATATTTTGTAATATATATTACTATATATACAATTGTTAAAAACCATATGTATATATATACCAACACATATATTTACAGTTGTTATATCCTTTTGCTTTATTGACCTGTTTAACATCATATAATGGCCTTCTTTGTCTTTTCTTTTTAAGTCTGTTTTATCTGATCTAAATAGAGGTACCCCCACTCTGTTTTGGGTTCCATTTGCATGGAATGTCTGTTTCCAACCCTTTGGTTTCAGTCTGTGTGTGTCTTTGTCGGTGAAGTGAGTTTCTTTTAGACAGTATATAGTCGGGGCTTGTGTTTTTAGCCACTCTATGTCTTTTAATTGTGGAACTTAGTCCATTTACATTCAAGTTTATCATTGACAGGTAAAAGTTTAACACTACCATTTTGTTACCTGTTTTGTTTTATTTTATTTTGTAGATCTGTTCTTCCTTTGTTCTGCTCTTACCGTCTTCTTTTGCTGTTATGTGGTTTTCTCTAGTAGCAAATTTTGATTCCTTGCTATTTATATTTTAGTGTCCCTATTATAGGTTTTTGCTTTGTGGTTACCATGATGCGATGTACAAAATATGTCTTATAATTACAACAGGTTATTTTAAACAGGTAGCAGTTGAACTTTAATCACAGGAAAATGAACAAAACAAACTCTACACTTTAGCGCGTCCCTCCCGCCACACTTTGACTTTTTGATGTTTTAAGTTACATCTTTTTTATATTCCTATCTCTTAACCAATTGTTGTAGTTATTACTGTTTTGAACAGTTTTGTCTTTTAGGTTTCAAGATGAAAGTTTCATCTTTCATACTTAAGATGTATTTGGCAACCCGTGATGATAATATTACAGGATTGTAAATTTGTCTGCTTTCTTACTATTACCCGTGAGTTTTATACCTTCATATATATTTTTGTTACATGTTAGTGTTCTTTTCTAGCATTTCTTGTAAGACAGGTGTTGTGTTGATGATTTTTCTCACCTTTTTTCTTTTCTGTTTTTTCTGTTTGTCTCAGGAAGTCTTTTTCTTTCTTTTTTCTTGGAAGGATAGCTTTGCTGAATACGGTGTTCTTGACTGACAGTTTTTTCCCCTTCATCACGTTGAATGCATCATTTCTCCCTTTCCTGGCCTGCAGGGTCTCTGGTGAGAAATCCACCGAAAGCTGTATTGGTGATCCATCGAGTGTGATATGTTGTTTTTCTCTTGATGCTTTGAGCATTTTTCTTTGCCTTTGATTTGTTTAAATAATTTGAATATGGTGTGCCTTGGGGAATTTGTCTCTGGGTTGAATTTTATTTGTGACCTCTGAGCTTCCTGTACCTGAATGCTATGATCTTTCTCCAGATTTGGGAAATTTCAGCCATTATTTTTCTAAATATGCTTTCTAGACCTTGTTTTTTTTTTTTTTTTTTTTT